>NW_025857309.1:0-4350 GCF_002878395.1 Capsicum annuum
TAGGTACTTTAAAGGTGAATTTTTGTTTTGATAAAGTGTAGTCATCACTTGCAGAACTTTTTGCGACTTGATTTAATTAGTTAAATCTGATTGATTGTATGGATGGAACCTGAATATAGCTGGATATATCAACGAAATAATGAAAATAGAATGGATCTTAGGGAGGAATTTGTTGAAGGTGTCAGATGATTTGTTGAACATACTAAAACACTTGATTTTTGGTCATGTTTTTGGGCTATTCGTTGTCCTTGCGTTAGATATGATGGTATAAATCTTTTAAAAGAAGAAGTTGTGAAGGAACATCTTTATAGACAGGGGTTTCACGAGGGCCTTTTAAGATTGCATGTTATTGATGGTGATGTTAGGCAAAATAACTTTGTTGTTGGAGAAAGTAGTAGGTCTGCAGGTCATAATGAATATCAAGATATTAGGATGACAGAAATGGTGCATGATGGTTTTGGAATGCAACACGGGGGCGACTTTAGGGAAAATGTCAAAGATGTTCCTAATAGAGAAGCGGGCTAATTCTATGAACAATTGCATGTTGCTAGTCATCCTTTGTTTGACGGGTGTTCGTACTCTCGTTTGTCTGTTGTTTTTAGATTATTAAGTATTAAATCTAACTGGAATATTGCTAAAGGAGGAATAGACTCAATGATAGACCTTATTAAAGAGGTAGTTGACCCCGGCTTGGAGGTTCTTGATTCTTTCTATAAGGCAAAAAGATTGATGTCAAAGTTAGGTATCTCCTCGGTTAGAATTGATTGTTGTGAAAATGGTTGCATGTTATACTTTAATAAAGATGCTAACCTAGAATCCTATAAGTTTTATCAGCACCCTCGATATAAGCGTGGTTATAGTGGAAATAAAATTGGTATAAAGGCGATGCATTATTTACCTCTACTACTAAGGTTGAAGAGGTTGCATGCTTCAAACAGCTCAGCTCCTCATATGGGATGGCACAGTGAAAATAGAAAGCCCACTGGTGTTATGTGTCATCCATTTGATGGAGAGGCTTGGAAGCATTTTGATGCAACTTATTCAGATTTTGCAGCTGAGCCACAAAATATTTATTTAGGATTATATGCAGATGGCTTCTCTACTTTTTCAGTTGTGCTTCGCCATATTCATGTTGGCCTGTATTTATCACCCCGTATAATCTTCCTCCTAAAATGTTGATGACTAGTCCCTATATATTTCTGAATGATCGATGTCTACTTGTAACCTTTGATCAATGAACTTTAAATTTTATGGCATGAGGGGGTTGAAACTTGGGACATCTCACTTAAACAGAATTTCAATCTGCGTGCATATCTAATGTGGACTGTTAATGATTTTTTTGCTTATGGAATGTTGTCTGAGTGGATGACAGCTGGAAAGTTGGCTTGTCCATACTGCATGGAAAAAATAAAATCTTTCACATTGAGACATGGCAGGAAAAATTCATGGTTTGATTGTCAATGTTTTTTCTTGCCACCTGATCATGAATTTAAGAGACTCAAGAATGCATTCAGAAGGAATAGAAGGGAACATGATGATCCACCTCCAAGGCTATCTGGTCATGATATTTGAGAGATAGTTCAGGATTTGCCTAAAGTCAGCGAAGAGCCATTGTATAGGCTGGATGGATATGGCATTTCGCATAACTGGACTAAGAAAAGTGTATTTTGGGAGTTAGAATATTGGCCAGATAATTTACTTAGACATAATGTTGATGTCATGCATACTGAGAAGAACTATTTTGACAAATTATTCAACACAATTATGGATGTCACCGGCAAAATAAAGGATAATTCTAAGGCCAGACTTGACTTACCAGAATATTGCAAACGTAAAGAATTACACTTACAAGAGGGGCCCAATGGCAATGTTCTTAAGCCTAAGGCTAGTTTTACATTCAAGTAGGACCAAAAGCGTTAAATATGTGAGTGGGTCCAAAGTTTGAAGATGCCCGATGGATATGTCTCAAATTTGAGAAAGAGGATTGATAAGGCACAAGGAATCTTACATAGAATGAAAAACTATGATTTTCATGTTTTAATAGAACAATTACTTCCAATTGTTTTTATTGGTTTACCTGAAAACATATGGAAACCAATAGCAGAGATTAGTTAGTTATTCAAAGACTTATGTGCCAACACATTAAAAGAAGAAAATCTAGCGCGAATGGAAAGTAATATTGTTGTTATCACCAACAAGTTGGAGAAGATTTTTCCACCAACATTCTTCGATATGATGGAACATCTTCCCATTCACCTTGTTCACGAAGCTCAGCTAGGTGGTTCAATTCAAACTAGGTGGATGTATCCATTCGAACGGTAAACAATTGCAATATATTTAAATTTAAACATGTCTTTTTTAATATAGTAAACATCTAATCTTAAGATTATGCAGGACAATTGAAAAATTGAAAAGGGGTCCCAAAAGCAAACATAGAGAAGGCTCTAAGTTGAGGCATATCTTGCAAGAGAAGCATCTCAATTTTGTTCATACTACTTTCGTGATAAAGTTGCTTGTTCAAAAAATCGATCGAATTGTCATCAGGATAATTAGAATTAGCCTCATTTGCAACCGATATCAATTTTCAATCAATCTGGTTGTAAGGCTAAAAAGACCATATTTCGTCGGCTCACTACCACGGAGCGCAAATCAGCAACTTTGTATGTCTTGCTGAATTGCCCGGAAATTGAGCCCTTTCTGAAGTAAGGAGATTAAAATTTTAACATATCTTATTTATTTACTCATTCCCTTAAAAAACTAATTGTATTTCTCATGTTGGATCTTCAGTTCATTTAAGACTCAATTCCACAAAAATTAAGTGTATGCATCCTTTGCAACAAGATTTACATATGAGATTCGTAAGTGTATTAATATTTTTACAAATTTTAAACATTTACACATTCCTCAACTAACATATATATATATATATATATATAATAATTTTAGGTACACCAGTCACCAAATGCAGTCGCATACAATCAGTTCTTGAGAGATATTTCTTTGGGTACGGTTGAAGCTTATGCAATATCCCATTACAAAGTAAATGGATTTAAATTTTCCACCAAAGAACACTCCAGAACAAGGAAAATAAACAATAGCGGTGTTTGGGTTAAAGGTGATGATGATATTGATTACTTTGACATCATACACGAGATCTTAGAACTAGAGTATACTGGTTTCCTACTAAAAAAATTATGCTCTTTCGATGTAAGTGGTTTGATCTAAGCATAAGAGGCACAAGAGTACATAAGGATCATAACATCATTGAAGTGAAGCATAATAGGTCGTATCCTATTTACGATCCATTTGTTGTAGCACAAATTACTAAACAAGTGTATTATGCTCCTTATCCATTGAGCAGTGATAAGTCTGATTGGTGGGCTATAATCAAAACAAAGCCTATAGGATGGGTGGAAGTTGAGAATGTGCTGGAGACTGTGTACATTGACTTAGTGGATAGTTGGAATCACCCGAAAAATATATTTGAAGAAGTTAATACTGCAGAAGAAGAGGCTGAGTGGGTAGGAGATGAGGAAACTTCCGAAGAGGGTGAATGGTTTAGTGAAAAGTCTTCAGAAGAGGAGGATTAATTTGTGTAGGTTGTATTTATTATGTATTGATGTCTTTGTTCTTTGTACTATATATTTACCTTTATGTTTCTTGTTTAAGATTGATATGTAATATACTGTTTAAGATTGTTGTTTTCACTTTTTCATAATTTATATAGTAATAAAAATATTCTTGTTTATCTCGTGTTGTTAGAGAGATTTGAAATGTGAATTAGTAACTAGAATTAGTTACTTGGAATGTTTTATTATATATTCATTTTGTAGGAACTAACTACTTGTTAACTATACATAATTTAGATGTCAGGTAGAGGTGAAAAAGGTAAGGGAAAAGTTGATCCTACAAAAACAAAAAAGAAAAAACAACCTTTGCCTTATAGACGACCGACAGGTATTCATATATCTGAGAGTTGATTTACTGACATGCCAACACGACCCTCATATTCTAGGTCGTCTTAGCATTCGGTTCCTGCTCCTACACATATGGGGCTACTTCATGGGTCTACACTGGCTTATTCTGCTCCTAACATCATTCCACTGCCATCATAGTACTATCGGGCAACCGCTGACACATCTGGACACCTATTATCATCAGTACCCTCCTGTACCAGTCACCTACGTTCACATAGTGATTCTGCTGGATCTATTGGGTTGTCGGATCTTCATCTTGGAGGTACTCCATCCGGTGCTTCAGATCCGTCCACGCTAGTGCATCTACCAACACTTGCTCCACGGCCTGGAGACAGAGATGATTATGGGAGGTGTTATCTTATTCCATATAGAA
>NW_025857310.1:0-1371 GCF_002878395.1 Capsicum annuum
GGTACCGAGACCCTTTTGGAATGCTTTCCAAAAGTGAGAAGTGAACTTGGTACCTCTATCTGAGATGATAGATACTGGAACACCGTGTAACCTGACTAACTCCCTGATATAGAGTTTGGCATAATCCTCGGTGGAATAAGAAGTACGAACAGGAAAGAAATGAGCTGACTTCGTCATTCTATCTATAATGACCCAGACTGAATCATGCTGATGACGAGTTCTAGGCAAACCCATCACGAAGTCATGTTAACTTCTTCCCACTTCCAAGTAGGAATGGTGAACTCTTGCATGGAACCACTAGGTTTCTGATGCTCTATCTTAACCTGCTGATATGTGGAGCACTTAGCCACAAACTCTGCAACATCTATCTTCATCCCACTCCATCAATAGATCTCCCGTATGTCGCGGTACATCTTAGTGGCCCCTGGATGAATAGAGTATCGCGTACCATGCTCTTCTGCAAGAATTCACAACCTCAATTCATCTACACCTGGAACACATAGATGACATTGAAAACGAAGAACACCATCTACCCCTTGGGAGAAAAGCTCAACTTTCTGATTCTGAACTGACTCTTTGAGCTTGACAAGGCTAGGATCCCTGTCTTGTTTCTCTTTCACCTCTGAAACTAGATATGACTCTGAAATACTATGAATACATACACCACCCTCTGAATAATAGACTAAGTGAACGCCTAGACTTGTAAGCTGATGGATCTCCTGAGCCATCTTTTTCTTACTATCCTCAACGTGAGAAATACTATCCATGGAGAGTCGACTGAGAGCGTCGGCCACAACATTGGACTTTCCCAGATGATAAATAACACTCATGTCGTAATCCTTCAAGAGCTCTAACCACCTTCTCTAGCAAAGATTGAGATCTTTCTGGGAAAAGACATACTAAAGGATTTTAAGGTCTGTAAAGACATCTACATGAACTCCATAGAGATAATGCCACCAAATCTTCAAGGAAAAAACTACCGCTGCTAACTCAAGATCATGAGTAGGATAATTCTTCTCATATGGCTTTAACTGTTTGGAAGCATAGGCTATGACCTTACCATGCTGCATGAAGACACAACCTAAACCCACTCTGGATGCATCACACTAGACTACAAAACCGTCTGAACCATCTAGAATAGATAAAACTGGAGTGGAGGTGAGTCGAGTCTTAAACTCGTGAAAGCTCTTCTCGTATGAATCTGACTACTGAAACTTAATCTTCTTCTGAGTCATTCTGGACATGGGAGATCCAATAGAAGAAAATCCCTTGACAAACCGTCTGTAATAGCTAGCCAAACCCAAGAAATACCTAATATCTGATAGAGATACGGGTCTGGGCCAGTTTCTTACTGCCTCAGTTTTCTGAGGA
>NW_025857311.1:0-2228 GCF_002878395.1 Capsicum annuum
ATTGGGACAAACTCCCAACTGACTCAACAGACCAAATGGATCATAAAACAACAGCACCAAAACTAGCAACTTAGACCTCAAACTATGAGGACTCACCACTGAAGGAATGTAGATACGGCACTCGAATATCACTATCGCGGCTGCGCCTGAGTACCTGAACCTACATCATGGTAAGAATGTAGCCTATAGAGTAATATATGGGTCAGCACAAGATACGTACTGAGTATGTGAGGGCGCATGCAAAATATAAATAATATCATAAATTTTGTAAAAACGTACATACGAACCATAATGACACACGTGGCTTGAGTGACATTGAATCATGCAACTCATAACATCTTAGATAGGAAATGTAGGAGAAAAACCTTATAAATCATTATAGATAATCATAGGCAACTAGACTTACCATATCAAAACTCGAAGTTACTTGGTATTTCAATAAACATGACTCTTATGGACAGAGGAGTTTCCTATAACCAACAACCCCACATGAGCTACATAGAATACCAATGTTTGAAACCCCCGTTGGTGGGAGCATCATACTCTTTCTTAGGGAGTACGACCTTAAAACTGCAATAATCACAATGGGTCTCTCTGCCCAATATATCATCATCAAACAACCCTACGGTGGCACATAGGTTTGGAGAAATACCAAATTTCCCTCTCGGTGCTATGTACTACTCCCCAAAAAGCTCAGAACGCATTAGGAAATCCACCACAACATCAAAAGGGTCTATCATAAAGACCAAATCAAATCTCCTTCTCATTAATCAAATCATATCAATTTGTGGATTCCTAACTCAACACAATTTAGCTCAAAATATTTTAATCTTCCTCAACATCAACAAGGTATCAATGCATTGAACCATAACCGACTCGATATTTGGACAAGGATATGAAGACTCAATATATAATACTTTTAACAATTTAATTCATCAAAACCATCCGGAAAATACCAAGACTCATTGCAACTTCAATATCAACATTTCTCAATTTACCATCCAACTCTCATTTAAAGGTACTTGAGACATCAACCCATAGTAGAGATATAGAATTTAAAATATCAATTATAAATTTATAATAAGAAAATAGTGAAATAATAGTATAAATCAAGACTTAACATATTAAATCATCATACTCTCATAATCAAATACTTTTTGGACATAATTCCATCTCAACATCATACACATATCGAATGACATAACCCCATAGCTCATGGACTAAAATATAAGATATAAAACTATATTTCCAATTCATGGTAAAACATGTAAAATCTCATGTCAATGTAATTCAACAAAAATATCGGGCACAAGATTGAAAGGATAATCTTGTTAAAAGCCCCACGTACCTAAAAATGGAAGATGAATATGAACTTTCGACTCCGGAACTTTATTCACAAAAATAAAGGATGCTTCTCGAAGCCCTTAGCATGATCAACTCGAATCCCAAATCAATTTGAAATTTCTACGGTTCAATCAAGAGACATAGAAGGATGAAATTTGTAGTAGTAGGGTTGAGGTTTGAGCATTAGGAAATTTTGGAGAAAAATGAGCTATTGAATGCTATTAATGGACTTAAATCCATGGTTTAACCAGATGGATTGGAGTGGAAATGACCAAAATACCCTTAAAATCAAATAATGTCAAATCTGTCCTTTGGTGGACTGTTTTGATAGGCTGAAGTAGATCGACCATAAAGTTTTGCTCCGATAGCCAAATTAGATGAAAGCAATTTCATTGGAAAGAGGACTTTTAGAGATTTCTTTTGATATATAATAGCTCACCCAGATCATTATGTACAAGGAGTTATGATCGTTTTAAGTTGACCCTAAAATTCGCCTGACCTCAGTATTTTTTTCCTGCACATTTACTGTTCACCACTATTTATGGTTAGATCGGAATGATCATAACTCATCGCTCGAGTGTCCATTTTGGATGATCCACGTATTGTTGGAAAGATTATTCGATCCTCTACGCGATAACGGATTGAATATCCAGAAATTCCACATAAAAAAATTATTAATCATGATAAAGAACAGAATTCAACACATTTTCGTCCGAGATCTTAACGAAAAATTTTTCCGGGGCATCACATTATCTCCCACTTGGAAACATTCGTCCTCGAATGTTTATAGGTAGATCAAGAATACTATGAAATTGAGTATATAGAGAAAAATCATCCTGCCCAAGCATATACTCCATTCTATATTTTTTTGGATATTGTAGTAA
>NW_025857312.1:0-1258 GCF_002878395.1 Capsicum annuum
CGACACTTGAAAAACTAGAGGCTAACTCGGGTGAGGTGAACTCACATCACTTATTGGGATTTTTCAAGTACGGATGCACAAACCTCCTTTGGATATTGTTGAAAAAGTAATTGGATTGGATGGGGAGGGATGAATTAGAGTGAAAAAGAGATGAATCTCAGTGGATCGTGGCAGCAAGGCCACTCTTCACTTACAACAACCCATCGTATATTTAAGTCATCCGCAAAGGATTCTACCCACCGCTTGATGGAAATTACACTTCAAGACGGCCACCGCGACTCTTCCTCCGCGGTGTCTTAGTAAATGATACATGTCCTTGGGGGCCGAGGCCTCTACTACGGGTCAGAAAGTAGACAGCGGGCGCATGCATCGCTTCTAGCCTGGATTCTGACTTAGAGGCATTTAGTCATAATCCAGCACACGGTAGCTTTGCGCCACTAGCTTTTCAACCAAGTGCGATGAAAAATTGTGTGAATCAATGTTTCCTCTCGTACTAGGTTGAATTACTACTGCAACACTGTCATAAGTGGGGTAAAACTAACCTGTCTCAAGACGGTCTAAACCCAGCTCACGTTCCCTATTGGTGGGTGAACAGTCCAACACTTGGTGAATTCTGCTTCACAATGATAGAAATAGCCGACATCGAAGGATGAAAAAGCAATGTTGCTATGAACGCTTGGATGCAACAAGCTAGTTATCCCTGTGGTGACACTTTTCTGACATTTCTAGCTTCGAATTCCAAAGGTCTAAAGGATCGTTAGTCCACACATTTATGGTTTGTATTCGTACTAGAAATCAGAATCAAACAAGCTTTTACCATTCTATTCCACACGATATTTCTGTTCTCGTTAAGCTCATCATAGGACACCTGCATTATCTTTTAACAGATATGCCACCCAAGCCGAACTCCCTACCTGACAATGTCTTCATCTCGGATTGGCCCGCAGAGCGAGCCTTGGGTCTAAAAAGAGGGGCAGTGCCCCACTTCCGATTCACGAAATAAGTAAATAACATTAAAAGTAGTTGTATTTCACTTTTACCTTTCGACTCCCACTTATACTACACCTCTCAAGTTATTTTATAAAGTCGGAGTAGAGTCAAGCTCAAGAGGGTCTTCTTTCCCCGCTGATTCTGCCAAGCCCGTTCCCTTGGTTGTGGTTTCGTTTGATAGTAGACAAGGATAGTGGGAATCTCATTAATCCATACATGCGCGTCGCTAATTAGATGACGAGGTATTTGACTACAATAAGAAAGTCAT
>NW_025857313.1:0-2517 GCF_002878395.1 Capsicum annuum
AGCAGTCTTGACTAGGGTAGGTTTACCTATTACCCCCTATACCATATATAACCTTAATAACAACTCGAGAATCTATTACAAAGGGGTGGAGAGCAACACTTAAAACTGGACGATTTAGGTTTCCAGCAACCACCTTTATAATTTCTTGAATAAACCTTGACTCACTCCCATCAGATTTGTAATGTATGACCATTCCTACCAAATCAACAATAATTGCTACCACATTAGTATATCACTATAAAATGGAGAACCATCACTCAATCAACTTTTAAACAACTAAAACTATTTATTTACACAAAAGTAACCCTTACTCTAACTTCAAACATTGTGACTTTGTATCACCAACTTCCTGGCCAATATCACTACTAATAGGTCATTACACTTTTACAAATACTACTACTCTGGTGGAAATACAGTTCCAACATTTTTCTTCACATCATTACCCTTATACATGACATCTGCAGTATGAATTTTGAAAGGGGGCTGAATAGACTCTGCACCTTGGGCTTATAAGCACCATTTCATTATAATAAAGGCATACACTCAAATCAATACTACTTGAAGAACTAATGGACTCCTTTTAAGTACTTACTCAATTTTTATAATCTTTTATGGCTCAATCAGAAGGGACCATACCTTTTAGATTCTAGACTTCTACACTTGAATCACCTCAACAATAAAACATATCTGAAAATATTAGAGCAAGAAAAAAATTGGCATAACTTTGCTTTCGTATGGGCTACACAATAGCATGAATTATTGTATGAAGGAGGACTATTCTGACTTTATTACACGAACTAGAACATGAAGAATGAGAGACATTCTTAAATGCCTTATAACCTCCTACATATAAGTGTGGTACGCCACACACCCATAATAAAGACGCTAGTTGATGTAATTTTGCAGACACCCTAGAACCATGAAGTGTGTTCTGATACAAAGTTTGTCACGGCCCAAACTAGGGCCTGCCCGTGACGGACATCCCGAACCAT
Source organism: Capsicum annuum (assembly GCF_002878395.1). NCBI lineage: Eukaryota > Viridiplantae > Streptophyta > Magnoliopsida > Solanales > Solanaceae > Capsicum > Capsicum annuum. Next base: position 993 of record NW_025857313.1, read on the forward strand.
AAAGGCAGGAACGTTCTACTCTATCAGGTAGCCATGCACAATATTCATATAACAAGAGAAGATGTGGAAATACAATCTAAAATCGAAAACATGGTCATACTCTGAATTAAGTTTAATTATAAGGAATGAAATTCAAAATCAACTAACCAACATCTAGAACAATCTACAAAATCTCTACTATATCATCAAATGACAATTGTCTGAAAACTGGGACATGGCCCCAAGTAGACCAAAACTAAATGAATAACATAATCTGATATATTAGGCCATCTGGAACAAAGAAGGCTCACCACTGATCACTTCTCTTTTTATACTCTATTGCTTAACCTTTTAAAAAATAGATTCTGTTAAATCAAACTCTAACTCTGTCATGGCATATATTTATATGGTATCATCATACCATTGACTTGTAAGTCACATTGTCTGAGCCATTTAGCAAATTATATCTCTGTTCTCAAAATATGGAATTTAGGACCACCATATAACTAATTCTTTTCTAGAAACTCTTTCTTTAAAACTCATGTAAACATATGCAAGGAAACTCTCTTTGTCAACATTTTAAGAATTCATGGTGGTCATGTTAAAGTTCTCAATTACATGCATTTCTTTCTCTTTAACACAAGAACATCATAGTAACATCAAGAAACAACCTCTCATTATTTCTAAATTATGTATCAATTGCTAATACATTGAGAAAACTACTTCCAAATCACAAGGCGTGCATTTTAACTTTTTTTGGACAAAACCATAATCTTTAATTCAATATACGAGAGGGGTTTCATAATATGTGCTCTCAAACAATCTTCAATCTCCGTTTTCATACATATACATATACTTGTAAATCAATTCAACGGGTAAAAACCTAAAGGTCAAATCAACAATATTCTAAAAACATTTATAATGCATAATAAAAACGTAGATTCAAAAAACCCCTTTAAAATTCGTGTTTGATAATCTTTAAATCATGATCTAGTGTTTACAAGCCCATGTAGTTTTTAGTATAAACTCCACGTACCTCAAATTAGGAATTTGATATATGCTTATTGAAGCCTACGGTTTGTGGATTACGAATCTTCAATCAATTTCTAAAACCCATGGTTGAATCTTTAGGGATCTTGGTTCTTAGGTTGATACCTAAGTGTTTAGTTCTTGAGTGAGTTGGAGAAAATAACCATATTTTGGTCAATTGGGGGCTTAATCACGTGTCTATGGCTGAATAAGGGTTGGGGAAAGGACTAAAATAACCTTAAGGAAACAAAGAAAGTCACAGCAAACCCTCAGATGATAGGCTGATATTCTGAAGTAAATTGGCCATAACATTTTACTAAAATGTTGGATTTGGATGAAATTAGTTTCATTGAAAAAAAGACTGAAATATCTTTCATTTGATATATAGCATCCCTCCCAGTTCATTATATATAGAAAGTTATGGTAGACAAAAGTTGACCCCGGTTGAAGTGTCCACTAAAACAAAATCGATAGAATTGTTTTCAACTCGTCTTAGAGTTAGGGGATTTTTGTTACC
>NW_025857314.1:0-2858 GCF_002878395.1 Capsicum annuum
AAGAAATATCCCTCTCTTTAATTCACAACCAACATAAAGTTCATAAATGATAGTAAAACCCTTGGTTCATGTTTTAAGACATACAATTGAGTAACCCATAACTTGTAAATCAAGAAATAACACAATGAGAGAGGAAAATATGTTATTATTGATCTCAATTAATATTTCAAAACTGAAAACACATATATACCTATACACGAGTCAAAATTCAAGTTTAAGGGGAGGCCTCAAGATCAAAATATTCACAATGCATACTTCTTAATGTAATTTGAAACCCTTCATAAACATATGATTTCTCAACATTCAAAACCTTATTGAAATAATTTCATCATACCCATGTAATTTATGAAAATCCCAGTACCTTAGATTACTTAGTCCAAAGAATAGAACCCAAATCTTGATTTGTTTTCTTGGAATCCTTGACTTAAGAGCTTGGGTATTGATCTTTTGGGAGGTTTAGGGTTTTATTGGAGTAGAAGAAGAAATAATATTTTTACAATGCTCTTTGGTGCTTCAAATCTTGTGTTTTGGATGGTTTTGGGATGAGATGAATAACCTAATTGCCCTCAATTGTGCGGATTCAGAAGCTGAAAAATAAGGGGTGAAATAGAGCATGCATCGCATGCTATGGAACACCGAAATGGAGCATGCGTTACATGCTCTATCGTACGCCCCCACAGGCGTGAAATAGAGAGTACGCTGCATGCTTATCGGACGCAACTACTGGTTCTGACAAAAACAATCATAACTTTTTGCTCGGGTATCGGATTAAGGAAAAATTGATATCGTTGGAAAGTTGACTCAATTATCTACATTTTTGTGGGTATTTAGCTTTAAAATTCTACGTGTATCAAAAGTTATACACGTTTAAAGTAGACCCTTGTAACATCGAAAATAAAGATTTAGCCGAATCAAAGGTTCTTAGCTCAACTTTTCTCTAAGTGATTCCTATGAAGATTTTTCACCTCGAAAGTACTTCACACACTAGGATATAGATCATGACACTTATTCTCACTTAGAAATAATTTCTATTAGACCTTACACATGTAGGAACAATAGTTCGATTTCTAGTTCAAAAATGCGGGGTGTTACTATTTGTCCCATATTAACTTGGCAGGCCTTAAGGAACAACAAATAGAATCATAATTTTAATATATCACACTTTGAATATAATAATTTACTGTTTTGAGAAATGATTATAGTAAACAATAAGAGTAAATTGAAAACAAATTGATAAATTATCTCTTAGATTTTCTGAATTGAACAAGCAAAGTCAACTTTTATTTTTATTATAGAAAGTGAAAAAAGTATTCCATAATTCCTCTTTTAGAAACCATACTTCACTTGAAACATTTTATTTAGTTTTGGAATAATTTAGAATCGTTGTTTCATTTGAATTGAGAAATGATAATAGTAAATAATAGGAGTAAATTGAAAACCAACTGATATATTAACTTTTAGGTTTTCTGAATTGAACAAGCAAAAGTGTCATTTCCTTTTTTAGAAATTGTAGTTCACTTGATCAAACATTTCATTTTGTTTGGAAATGATTTAGAATTACTATTTCAAGAGTTTTATTTTATTAATAACTTTCACATTTAATATCACAACATAACTAACTGGATACTTTAACTGCAAATTACACCATATAAAAAAAGGAAACTAAAACAAGAATAAAGAGAACGGTTAAGGTTAATTCAAAGCCATAAAGCTCCAGCTTCTCTAAGCATGGGAACTAATTCAATATTTACATGACTCTCCATTACTTTATCAATACCTTCTAAGTCCTTTCCTCTTATATACACTGTTGGCAACTCCCATGGTTCTCCAGTATCATTGCTGACACCTTCATTCATCTTTATTAGTTTTATCAACACAGAGGTTTTCTCCTCTTCATCCACCTTAAAAATCATGGGATTAACCCCCAACGACACCAATAAGCTCTTCACTGAGGCACACATGCAATACTCGCTCATCGATACAATGAGTATCGCATTTTCAGCTATTAGCTTGTCGAAACCTGTTATTGCCTTTCCTTTTCTACGATTACTTGGAAGCACTAGAGGCGTCCTTGATTCACCACTATTTGATCCGCCTACTGTGGGCATAACAGAGAATCTGCCGGCACTTGTTCGATGCATGGTGTTAATGGGTGGGTGGTGGTGAGTGGGGATAGTATGTGTGTGTGAGTAAGTGGAGACACAATACAATGGAATATATAGGCTGTTACAAGTGAAAGGCTAACATCAACTTTGGTCAACGCAGTACCAGTACTGTCACAACTGCTATTTGGATCCATGTAACTAATTATGAACAATTTTTGGATTTTATTTGACTACATGTTTTCTTCATTTGACTATTTTCATCTATATTCCCTTAGTTTACTAAATAAATGGTGTTCTTTTTTTTGTTCTAAGTATTATTTTACATAGTCAATTAGGTCATCAAGAGGTTATTTGATAGGCTGGTTAAGTATAATAACTGGGAAAAAAGTGCGAAAAATGCCTATACTTTGTCGAAATTTGCAATCACGCATCCTGAACTTTGCGGGGGTCCTATGACCCCCCCTAGACTATTTTTTACCATATTTAACATGTATATATTTGGAACTTGAACTATTGCGTGTATTTGACACTCATTGAGCGCATGCAAAAAAAAATGTTTGACAAGGGGCAAATATATGCCAGTTAAATACGGTAAAAAAAATAGTCTAGGAGGATCATAGGATCCCGCAAAGTTCAAAGTGCGTAACTACAAATTTTACTAAGTACATGTATTTTTTGCACATTTTCCCCATAATAAATCCATGAAAAAATTTGAGATTAGCTTTATCATATATATTAGGTATGAGGTATTAG
>NW_025857315.1:0-11933 GCF_002878395.1 Capsicum annuum
TTTGATGATATATAACATATAATGCTTCTAATAGGATTTAATATAGGGTTTGGACGGATTTTGGGTGAGGGAGAATGTCCAAAACTCCCCTAAAAATCAAAAAAAATCTCAAATCTGTCTTTTGGTGGACGGTTTTGATAGTCTGCAGTAGATCAACCATAACGCTTTACTCCGATATTAAAATTGGATAAAACCAATTTCATTAGAAAGAGGACTCTCATATCTTTCCATTGATATATAGTATCTCACCCAGATCATTGTGTACGAGGAGTTATGATCGTTTGAAGTTGAACCAAAAATTCACTTTTGATAGGCTAAAGTAGATCGACCATAACTTTTTGCTCTGATAGACAAATTGGATGAAACCAATTTCATTGGAAAGAGGACTCGCAAAGATTTCCGTTGATTTATAGTAGATCACCTAGATGATTATGTACAAGGAGTTATGATCATTTAAAGTTGGAGAAAAAATACGCCAGGCCTTAGTACTTTTTCCTGCACGTTTTACTGTTCACTACTATTCACGGTTCGATCGGAATGTTCATAACTCGTCGCTCGGGTGTCCGTTTTGGATGATCCACATATCGTTGGGAAGATTATTCGATAATATACTTAATGGTGGGTCATAATCTAAGACATTTCTCCTGAAAAATTTATAATTCATTCTAGAAGATAGAACCAAACACGTTTACGCACAAAATTTCAATGAAAAATTTCCCGGGGTATTACATCATCCCCCCCTTGGAAGCATTCATCCTCGAATGACGCTAAACATGCCAAGATTAGGTGGGGAATAGAGCATACAGCTGAAACCATATGTTAAACTCATCACCACATCGTTTCTCACTCCGAATGCAACATAGAATGCATAAATTCAAGAAACTACAGCTGAACACATAATAAATGACAGCTGAACTGCTGTAACTTTTATCAAAAGTGCATGACTTAGGAAAGAACGGTACCTTCGGCTTGATCGGAGTTCGCAGAAAATAGGTGTGGGTACTTGGATCGTATATCCACCTCAGCTTCCCAAGTGGCACCCTCAATAGATTAGTTTTGCCACAACACCTTGACCAAGGGAACTTCATTGTTCCTTACTCTTCGGACACTGAAATCAAGAATCTCAACAAGAATCTCATCAAAAGAAAGATTTTCTTGAATATCAGCACTCACAGAGGAATCCACTACCACAGCATCGCTAATATGCTTTCTAAGCATAGAGACATGGAATATTGGATGAACAGAGGACAACTCGTAAGGCAACTCGACTTCATATGCTACCTTACCAACACGACTAAGAATTTTGTAAGGACCAACATAACGGGGACTAAGCTTTCCCTTATTTCCGAATCTCTTCACCCCCCTCACGGGTGAAATTTTTCTATACACTAGGTCACCAACTTCAAACTCAAGGTCTCTCCTTCTAACATCCGCATATGACTTCTGACGACTCTGCATAGTTTTCAACCTTTCCCTAATCAACTTAACTTTTTCCATAGTCTCAAATACCGAATCAGGACAACTCACAGCCGCTTAACCCCCCTCGAACCAACCTATGGGTGATTTACACTTCCTCCTATATAAGGCTTCAAATAGAGCCATTCCAATACTAGAGTGGAAACTGTTATTGTAACCAAACTCTATCAACGGTAAGTGATCATCCCAACTTCCCTTAAAGTCAAGTACACAAGATCTCAACATATCCTCTAAGGTCTAGATGGTGCACTCAGCCTGACCATCGGTCTGCGGATGAAAAGAAGAACTCAAAAGCACTTGGGTACCAAGTCCCTTCTGAAAAGATTTCTAAAATTGCAAAGTGAACTGAGTACCCCTATCCGAAATGATAGACAAGAAAACTCCATGCAGTCCGACTAGCTCCCGAATATACAATCTAGCATAATCCTCAGCAATATATGAAGTATGAATAGGCAGGAAATGAGCAAACTTAGTCAACCTATCAACCACAACCCAAATGGAATCATGATGGCGTCGAGAAGGAGGTAAACCAATCACGAAGTCCATATTTACCTCTTCCCATGTTCAGGTGGGAATAATAAACTCTTACATCATACCACCAGGTATTTGGTGTTCCTTAACCTGTTGACATGTTGGAAACTTAGCTACAAATGCTGCTATATCTTTTTCATGCCACTCCACTAATAGATTTCCTGCAAGACTCGGTACATCTTGGTGGCACTAGGATGAATAGAATATCGCGCCCCGTGCACTTCAGCCATAATCCTCTATCTCAGATCATCAACATTTGGGACATACAATCTACCCTGCAATCTCAACACATCATCTCCCCCTTAGGAGAAAACATCTACTTTTTGGTCCTTGACTGAATCCTTCAGTCTGACCAAACTAGCATCTAAGTATTGCTTTTCCTTCACATCCGAAACCAAGGAGGATTCAGAACTACTCTAAACCCCTATACTACCTTCAGCAGTGTCAAACACCCTAACCTCCAATCTAGCCAAATGATGTACATCACGAGCCAACTCTTTCTTACCATTTACCACATGCAAAGCACTACCCATGGACACTTTACTTAGGGCATCCACCATAACATTGGCCTTGCTCGGATGGTACAGCACACTCATATCATAGTCCTTCAACAATTCTAACCATCGTCTCTGCCTAAAATTCAATTCTCTCTGGGTAAACACATACCGCACACTCTTATGATCAGTGAAAACATCACCATGGACACCATACAAATAGTGTCTCCAGATTTTCAAAGCAAACATAACAGCAGCCAACTCAAGGTCATAGGTGGGCTAACTTTTCACATAGGGTTTCAACTGTCTAGAAGCATAAGCTATCACCTTACCCTTCTGCATCAATATGCAACCCAACCCAACTCTTAGAGCATCACAGTACACCACAAAACCATCAACACCATTAGGCAAAGTCAAAATAGGGGTTGAAGTGAGTCGAGTCATCAACTCCTAAAAACTCTTCTCACAAGATTCGAACCACAAGAACTTCACTTTCATTTGGGTAAACTGAGTCATAGGAGACGCTATAGAGGAGGAACCCTCAACAAAATAGTGGTAATAGCCAGCTAAACCCAAGAAACTTTGGATATCAGTCGGAGAAATAAGTTTAAGCCAATTTCTAATAGCTTTGGTCTTTTGGGGATCAACTCTAATACCCTCGAAAGAAATTATATGACCTAGCAAAGCAACTGACCTTAGCCAAAACTCACACTTACTGAACTTGGCAAACAACTTATGATCTCTAAGGGTTTGCAAAATAGTTCGGAGATGACCAGAATGTTCATCCTCACTATGGGAGTACACCAGTATATCATCGATGAACACTAGGAAAAACATATCCAGATATGATCTGAACACCTGATTCCTGAGGTCCATGAAAGATGCTGGGGCATTAGTTAACCCGAAAGACATAACAAGAAACTCAAAATGGCCATAACGAGTTCAAAAAGCAGTTTTTGGGATGTCACACTCCCTAACTTTGAGATGATAATAGCCGGAACAAAGGTCTATCTTTGAGAAATAACTTGCACCTTGAAATTGGTCAAACAAATCATCTATTCTTAGAAGAGGGTACTTATTTTTTACGATGACTTTATTCAGTTGGTGGTAATCAATGGACATACGCAAAGAGCCATCTTTCTTTCTCACAAACAACACAGGAGGACCCCAAGGAGAAACATTAGGCATTATAAAACCCTTATCTAGTAGATCTTTGAGTTGCTCTTTCAACTCCTTAAGTTCTGCAGGGACCATACGGTAAGGAGGAATAGAATGGGCTGAGTATTAGGAAGAAGATCAATCCCAAACTCTATCTCTCTATCAAGAGGTATCCCTGGGAGATTATTCAGAAAGACATTAGAAAACTTATTGACGACGTTAACAGACTGGAGAGTTGGAGTCTCAGACTTAGTGTCTTTGACTCTAACCAAATGGTAAATACACCCCTTAGAAATAAGCTTTCTAGCTTTGAGGTAAGATATGAAATAACTCTTGGGTAACACAGAATTCCCAGACCACTCAAACATGGATGCACTCAAAAACTAAAACATGACCACTTGGGTCCGACAATCAATAGAGGAATAAGAAGAATACAGCCAGTCCATACCAAGAATCACATCAAAATCTACCATGTCTAACTCAATCAGATCAGCCAACAAGACTTTATGAAGAACGGTAACAGGACACTTTTTATACACTTTCTGCGTAACAATCAAATCACCCACTAGGGTAGAAATTAGGATAGGCTCAGGAATAATCTCAGGACTCATTTCAAAATTCACAGCAATCAAAGGTATAACATATGAGAAACTGGATCCAGGATCCAACAAAGCATACACATCAAACTAAAATATACGAAGCATACCAGTAACAATATCGGCAGAGTCCTCTTGTGCCTAGTGGGACGGTAAAGCATAGAATCTATTCTGGCATTGCCTGCTAGCATTGCTAGAAGAGGCGCACTGAGCTGGGCTGAGCGAGTTGCTGGAACTGGAGCATTAACAGTCGGAGTCTAGGTCTGAGGGCGATAGTCACGATGCCCTTTTCCATCCTGTGGACAATCTCTAACTCTGTGACCCATATCACCACACCAGAAACAACCCCTCTTCTCACCCCAACACTCACCTGAATGAGCTCTACCACACTTAGGACACAGGGGACGATTTGGATTACTGCCAGAACTATACTGGGACCTGGATTCATATGACCTGGTACCTTACTGCTGTCTATCTCTAGGCATGGGATCACTAGCAGATGATGGTGCTGGTATAGAAGAACAATCCTGATACTGAGGGCGACTCCCTCCCTACGATCTAGTCAAACCCTATCCATGTTGCTCGGACCTAGCTCTCTTATTCCCTCTTATTCTACTCTCTCCTTAATCTTATCTGCCTCAATCTGTTGGGCATGAGTCATCAGCCTAGAAAGATTCATCTCACTATTCAGTATAGCAGACCTACACTCCTTAACCACATAACTAGACACTCCAATCATAAACTTACTCATACTAGCCCGATTATTAGCCACTAATTCAGAAGCATACTTGGCCAACTGATTCAATTTTAGACAGTACTCCCTAACAGCCATAGAGCCCTATCGCAAGTTCATAAACTCTTCCACCTTCGCCTCCCTCATCTCCAAAGGGAAAAACTCATCCAAGAATGTATCCTAGAACTCTTTCCAAGTTATAGGGACAACTCCCTCACCTCTACCTTTCCTCCAAGCAACAACCCAGTCATAAGCAAGGTCTTTGAACCTATACATAGCCAACTCCACACTATGTTCCTCAGATACATGCATCACCTGTGTAATCTTCCACACCTCCTCTAAAAACAACCGTGGATCCTCATTAGACTTGGACCCATAGAATTCCGACGGATTCATCCGCATGAAGTCATGAATCCTGGCAGTAGCTGAATCACCTTTCTGCTGATGTGGAGTTGGGGCCGGTTTGGCTTGAACATCTGCAGTAATAGCTTAGGCCAGCGCCTGAAAGGCTACCTAAAATTCAGCATGAGACACGTTTTTATTTAATAGGTCAGCGGGTTGAGGTTGCTGACCATCATTATTTCTTCTCCCTCGATGTGGAGGCATATTTTTTAAAATAGAAGAGCATAAATCAATAGTAGAGAGAGACACTTTAAGCATGACAGACTTCTAAAAGAAAGAATCACACTTTTTCCTAAAATGTTTTGTAGCCTCTTGCTCATAGATGTGGTACGCTACACACCGATGATCAAGATCTACTTAACGCTGCTTGTCAGACTCCCTAAGACACCTTAAAACCTTAGGATATAATACCAAGTTTGTAACAGCCCGAAAAATGGGTCCTGGAGCATCACACGGTGCTTGAGGCTATGAGTAGCCCCAAGCTAACCCTTAGAGCCATTTTCATTCAGTTCAACACAAATCAACGGGGTTTCCATTAATAACCCTCAAATATCAACAGAGTAATCATCATCCAAGAATAAAAGAATTTCACAAAGATAACAAAATACGACTTATTAGTCAACTCCCAACATCTATACTAGTTTGACAAGCCGTTAAGAAAATCAATAAAAACAGCGAGCCATTGAGACATGCCCCAACTGACTCATACTCAGTTATCAAATGTACACAATTCCGTAAAACCAATATTAGACATCACATCCTCGGAACATGAGGACTTACCACAATAGAGGATGTAGAATCGTGTGCTCGAAGAATTACTGTCGAACCTGGAACTGAGCACCTGAACCTACATTCTAAGAAAATAAAGCCCACATTCGAACATGTGGGTCAGTACCATGGAAAGGAACCGAGTATATTGGGGTGTATGTAGTTGTATAAACATCATCATCATAAATATTTATAAGAAATACATAGGATGTATGAAAGACTCACATAGCCCGAAGAAAATCATCATAATTATGAGAGGATGAAATAAGTACAATAACACATGTGAGTCATCATATAATTTGTCAATCACTTTCAGTTCATCAAGAATACAATTCTCATAATGTAAATATCATTTAAATATTTCCAAAGAATAACTTTCACAATTCAACTTTAAAATCACTTCACCATTCACCATAGACTCAAGGAAACACACACACACTGGCAGATCCTACAACCGACATAAACCATATGAGCTACATGGAGTCCAACATACAACCCACGTTGGGCAGAGCCATCCTATCCTTTCCATCGGAGTAGGACTATCGATATCAAATCCACACAAACTAGTGATCACTATATAAATCATCCTTAGGCTCACTCCTATGGGGCACATAGTTCTAGAGATATAAGATCGCTTTATACCTCCCACTCGGTGCTAAAGATTTCTCCCGGACTTAGCTCAGATCATTTCTAAGACAATCCATAACAAAAAAATTTCAATAATATATAAATATACATCGGGAGCCATAATCCTTCCCATATATCAAAATCAACCACGTTGTGGATTTCTTTCACACTAGATTTCAAAAAAACTCCATTAAGGCCAAAAGGTAAAATCATTCAAAATATCTCAAATATTCAACATCAACATGCTTATTGCACACACTTTCTAAAAAAAACACAATTTCAAAAGGGGATTCACGACCCAAATATCAAAATCATGATAAATATCGTTCAAGATTCATGCTTTATATCACCACACATGTAAATTCATCTTTCAAAATCATAAACATCAAGATTTAATAATGATCATCATAAGATATGGGTTCATACTTCAAATTCGTAAAAAAAAAATCAAATAAAAATTATAACCTTGTAAAGATAATTACTTTTGGGCACAAGAACGAAAGAGAGTTCTTGTTGAAAAACCCCATATACCTTGAATGATGAACTTTAGATCAATACTCATTTTTGAGAAGTTAATCGTGTCTTTGAATGATGGTTCTTGGAGTTCTTGAACTAGGAACTTGGAATCTTTTATAAATTTGCAGAATTAATTATGAACTTTGGAGGTTCTTGAAGTTGGATGTAGGAGCTTAGGATTTTCTTTTTGTGGGTGTTTGATGAAATATAACATATAATGCTTCTAATAGGTTTTAATATAGGGTTTGGATGGATTTTGGGTAAGGGTAAATGACCAAAACGCCCCTAAAAATCAAAAAAAACTTGAATCTGTCCTTGGTGGACTATTTTGATAGTCTAAAGTAGATCAACCATAACGTTTTACTCCGATATTCAAATTGGATGAAACCAATTTCATTTGAAAGAGGGCTCTTATATATTTTTGTTGATATATAGTATATCACCCAAATCATTTTGTACGAGGAGTTATGATCGTTAGAAGTTGACCCAAAAATTCACTTTTGATAGGCTGAAGTAGATCGACCATAACATTTTGCTCCACTAGACAAATTGGATGAAACCAATTTTATTGGAAAGAGGACTCGCAGAGCTTTCCGTTGATATATAGTATATCACCCATATAATTATGTACAAGGAGTTATGATCGTTTAAAGTTACAGCAAAAATACGCCAGGCCTCAGTACTTTTTCCTGCACGTTTTACTGTTCACTACTATTCACGGTTTGATCAGAATGTTCATAACTCGTCGCTCGGGTGTCCATTTTGGATGATCCATATATCGTTGGAAATATTATTCGATACTCTACGCAATGGTGGGTAATAATCTTAGATATTTCACACAAAAATTTATAATTCATTCTATAAGATAGAACCCAACATGTTAATGAATTATGAATAATATAGGCCATATGATTATGATCGATTGTCATTGTATACTAGACTTTCTTAATGTTGTGTTATATAGTTTTGAAGGGAGAATTGTGTGTAATATTGGGTTGTAAATCATGCTTAGTTCTAGATATTAAGTATGATGTAGAGGTGTACCCAAGGTGCTATGGGGATACATTATTTTTCGAGGATTATTTCACATTGTGTGGTTAGTAGTAACGTTGAGTTGCTAGATGGATAAATGCTAGTTAGACAATTTATATTGTTCTTGATAGCTAAGTTAAGGAGTTATGATTGAAGACGTTGAGTCTTTTTAGTATGATTTTATTCTCATGGTTTGGGGAAAATATAAGTATAGAAGTGTGATCTTGGTAGGCTATGATTATATGATTAGAGATGTAGATATGGTTGCAAATGAGAGTGAAAGTCTTTGATGATAATTATTGAAGCTAGGAATTAAAGATGGCATATGGATGGGTTGTTCAAGAATGTAGTTGGTAAGTTCAAAATTAGTTTATTCTTGTGAGTTTAGCATTTATTTGTAGATAATAGAATGATGAAATTATGGCTTAATCTTGAGGATATGAAGTAGACCATCATACTTAGAATACCAGCTTTGACCTAAGGGGGAGATGGTTAGTAAAGAACCAAACTGAGTTTTGAGAATTAGATTGTGATACATGTCAATAATATGTTATGATGAGACAATGATCCCTTCTTACTCTAGAGTATTCCTTGGATTTCAGTCATTACAACACCAAATTCATCACTTGCTTGACAAATCCATGCCACAGGCCTATGCTTATACCTATCATGTGTGCTCAATCCCATCCTCAGCTTCTAGCAAGCATGTAACAGCTTCATTCTATGATTCGAGTTATCTCTTATGAATCAATGAACTCCAGTATTATGTTTAATAGCTCATGATAAGTATAAAGTCATGCTTTAGAGTATGACCAATTTTTAAACTGATGATACTAGTGAAGTTCGCATTATATCATGCATGTCCTCAGCTTAGATTTCTTTAATGAATCCATGTCTTTGATATTTTATTACTCAGGACAAATATAAGTGTTAATGTTATGTATTGTAATTTTCGTGCTTCAGGTTCTTATGTGTTATCCCTTCGGTGACCTCTTCCTATGTTAAGATTGTGGTGATAATAGTAGATAAGCAATGATTTATATGTGAGAGAATTGATGACCCTCATTAAGAAAGATTATTTATGCTTTTCTATCTAAGGCTAAAGTGTGAATTAAGATTGATCCCAAGTGTTTGATACATGTCATGGTTAGTTAGAAATTGTGTGTATGTTTTTAAGAATAGTACAAGAAAATTGTTGGTGATAAAGGTTTAGAGAATATGCGAAGTATGCCTTTAGGGGTATTTGCCTTAAAGTTATATGTGGTTTTAATAATAGGCCTGAATGTCATGTTAGGTGTAAGATGATGAATGCAATATGAACTAGGGTATCCATATCAAGATTTTTAATTTAGTCATTGAAGTGGTAAGGCATGTTATGCTTAGGGTGTGAGCTCTAAGAAGATATAGAATATTGAACCTTGGGGTTTAGACTAGTATTGTGGTTTGGCATGTTGTATCTTGTGATTTAGTGTAGGGCTTGATCATGATAAGAGAACTTAGTTTAGTTTAGACATTAGTAGAAAGATTTCGCAGTGCCAATATGAGAATTATAAGTTGGATCAAATAAGTATGGTATTTAAGGGGAATAGTATATTTGAGAGAGCATTTGAGAAGTGATGCTAAGCTTGAAAGTAAGAAGTTGCGTTGCCTACGGCCTAGCAATCCTATCCTAGTTTATGAGTTATATAATTATATTCCATGCTATAGAGTTATATCAATGTTGTAATTCCTTAGTCAAATGTCTTGTTCAGAGCATTCCCAAAATTCTTTGCTCCCTAATGTCAATAGAATTTCGTAGAAAAGTTCTTAAGAAATACTCCATTTGAGTATGGGTAGTCAGTATGATCCAGTCCATATAGCCTATAATCTAGTTTAGCAAGCAAGGAGATAAGCTCCTATAGATTCTTAATTTTCCAGCTAATCTTACTATCCACAGTCTTATACGTATGTACATTCCAAGAGGCAATGTGTTTGTGTCCAATTAAATTATGAATTCAGCTTAGTTCATTCTTCAGTTTCAATTTTAGATATTAAGTCATGATTCAATTCGTAAGTATCCTGTGTAGTATCACAGTCTCTTCCTAGTATTTTCATCAAATTATTATCATTCGGAGACGAATAATCCCAAGAGGGGGATGTTGTAATACCCCGAGTTTCCATGTCATAAACCTCTCATCCTTTCTCATGATATCAGATCCAGTGCAAAATAATGGTTACTCATAAGTTCACACTATCGGTTCTATCTTAGCCATATAGTTATTTTTCTTGAGGATTCATGCACTTGTTGACCAGTTCAGTAGCTCATTATTCTTGAGATCCAATGATTCAGTTCTATCAATTACGCATGATAGCTTGAAGACTAATATTCCTCTATGTTTCAGGTTAATTATCCACATTTGAGGACGCATGTTCCTAAGGGGGAGATAATGTAATACCCCATATTTTCGTGCTAGAATTATAACTGTCGTTCCTGTGAGTCTAAGCTCTAATCCAAGTGATTATCACATGAATACAATTTGCATGATCATTATCCTAGTCTATGGAGTATTTTAGAGGTGGAAAATGTTTATAGCAATGACCTAGAACAAGGTTGAGCTAAGACCAATTGATTCATCCAAAGTTTGACATTCGATTCTACAAGGGACTACTTAAAATGTGTTTATCTATTAATATACATGTAATACCTATTTTTGTGAGAGGCAGTAAGGGTCTGTGATGGGCAATGCGCCGCCTAATCAAATGTGTGCGATTGGAAGTGCCAGGCACACTTAAATGTCTACCATAAGGTGTGCGACGAACACCTTAAGGTCTTCCATGGGTTGTGCGCCGTATACCTCATTTCCAAGTGCCAAAAACACCCCTATATATGTCTATAACACGGGATTAAACTCCCACAACATTAAAATAAGTTTACTTTCTCTCAAAACCACCAAGAACAACCTTTAGGTTTTCAACATAAAAACCCTAATAGCTAGAGATTCAACCATGAGAATTCTACAATTTTTACATATTCGGAATCCCTGTTACGAAGGCTACGAGGGACACCTAAAAGTTCATGAATAGCATTACGTCATTCGGAAAGTCATTCAAAGCTTCAAGTTTAAGGTATGTGGAAATTTTGAACAAGAACACTCTTTCGTTCTTGCGCCCAAAAGTACTTTCTTTTATGAAGTTATGAATTTCATATGTTTTACTATGATTTTAAAGCATGAAATTATATCCTATATTGATTATCATGATATTATGATACTTTTGATATTTTAGAAGCGTAATTATATGAGAATGATGATATTTTGTGTCTTATAACTGAATTTTCTAGATTTTGAAGGGATTTATATATGTTTATGACGTAAAGCTTGAATCTTGATAAGTTTTAATGTGATATTGAGACATGAGTTTTGAACTCTATTTGAGATTGTTGTTTTTGAAAAATCATGTGTTATAAACACCCTGAGTTTGAATGATTTGAGATGATGAAGAAGCTTTGACCTTTCGGTCGTAAAAGGGGTGTTTTTGAACTCAAGATGAGAAAACAAATCCACTTTTATTGATTATGATGAAAAGGGTAGCAAGATGGCTCCCGTTGTGAATTGTTGAACT
>NW_025857315.1:14933-49681 GCF_002878395.1 Capsicum annuum
GTTGATTTGTGTTGAACTGAATGAAAATGGATCAAAGGGTTAGCTTGGGGCTACTCCTAGCCTCAAGCACCGTGTGATGCTCCGGGACCCGTTTTCTGGGGCGTTACATCCCATCATTACTATTTACCCATCTTCACACCTAAATTACTTCCACAGCTCTATAAGATTCAACCAAACTTTCTCTTGCAATCTTAGGAACGCCTAAATTAACAATACTCAACCACCAAGTACTTCCATCAAAACCTCTACTTTCCTAACTCAACAAATATCATCAATAACTCTTTTCATACTTCAAGCAAACAGGAATCCACCTTAACTAATAATCTCCTTCTCTAACTTCACTAAACCTACAAACAACGTTATATCACTTCATTACTAATTCAATCATAAGGAAAAAATTCGCTATACATATTCAAGAAATCTCCCTTACCACCTTTCTTGTCACTACACTTTTAAACCCCAAACTTTCAACCAACACAAGAACAACAAGATAAACAACAAGTTGCTAGTGAATCGAAATAGGCCTCACACGGCTTCACTAGACTTTGATTTTTCACAAACATAATGATAACAAGATTACATAATACAAGAGATAGAAACTTGACACACAATATTCAAAGATCTAAGAATAAACCTTACTCTGTCTTAATTAAATAACTCATAAGAACGAGGGCATAAATTAAATTTAAAGGACTTATAACACACTAGAAGGCTCCTCTCAAGCTACTTAATGAAACTTCTGAAACTTCTGCTAGAAAATATAAGAGCATTATCTGGGGATGAACTGGAACTTGTTGATCGTGCTATCTCAAGAATACTACATAGATAGGGAAGTATAGATTTACATTACGGATTTTGGGGATGAATCTAAAAAAACAGATTTGACTTGGATTTAGTGCACCATTTTTACAAAAATGATAAAGAAATTCAATCTTCGGAACTCAAAAGCACTGATGGGATACTTTCTAGCTCTCTTACAATCCCATAACTATCTATGGAGACTTAAGCTTAACTGTTTCTGATACCTTGAAAATGAGGCAGAGTTGGCCAAAATAGAGAAAGATGAGAATTTATATAAGTTTCTTGGAGAACTTTTTTATAGCACGATCTTAGACTTGAAAGAATAGAGACATTTCCCAAATGCCCTGTAGCCTCTTGAAGAAAAGTACAGACATCTCCGTACCATTCTGCAAGACTCTACTAGACACGAATTCATAGACACCCTAGGACACTTGAACTCTGTGCTCTGATACCAAGTTTGTAACGCCCCAAAATTGGGTCCCCAGACATCACACGGTGCTTAGGGTTACAAGTGACCCCAAGCTAACCTTTCTACTGGCATATCTCATAATCAACTGAATAATAAGTACAAATATATACATATATATACATACAAATATGCAAAAAATAACTCTTTTTGAATTTGATTAATACAATACTGAATTTAGAAGATTACAACTCTACTTTTACAACCAAAAAAGAAATGGAATACATCAATTTCTACTGACTGTCTATGAAGCCTCGACTAGTACTGACTATAGGTAGCTGGGTCATGACTCCCGACTATCCCAACTCAATACAACTGGATAAAGAAAATACAACACTTCTCAAACTGTATAACTAACTCAAGCCCTTGAATCAAAAGGACTCATCACCTGCTGACTGGATGCGGCGAACTAACTGGATCTGAAGATGTACACTATACCTTGTATCTACATTCTGAGAAAATATAGCCCACATACGAATATGTGGGTTAGTACCATGGAAACATACCAAGCATATGGGGTGCAATGCATATGTAAAATAATATCTTAATATCATCATAATTTATAAAATTATGCATGCTGATATAAATGACTCACTTAGCTCGAATTAAATTATTGAAATCATGGATGAATAATACATGTAAAGTAAAACAAGTGAATCAATACAATAAGTACTCAATTCACTTCTTCCTTGGTTTCAAATATATAGAGTAATAAAATTTCAAAACAATTCTCTTTAGAACATAATATCTCAATCTTTCGAAAACAATAACTTTCTCAAAACCAATCCTTCAAAACATATACATTCATCTTAGATAGGAGGGTACACACACGCACACGTTGGGAGTCTCTTACAACCGACATAAACCATGTAAGCTACTGGATTCCAATGTTCTACCCATGTTGGGGAGAGTCTCCCTATTCCTTTCCATCGGAGTAGGACCTTAAATCATCAATCCAAACACTAGTGATCACTATATAAATCAGCCTCAGGCTCACATCCTACGGGGGCATGTAGGTATAGGGAAGTACCAAAATAGTTATACCTCCCGCTCAGTGCTAAAGACTACTACCGGACATAGCTCAGATCTTTTCAAAAGAAAATGCATTAATAAACCGTTCAACAATTCACAACGGGAGCGATCTTGCTACCCTTTTCATAATAATCAATAAAAGTGGATTTCTTTTCTTATCTCGGGTTCAAAAACACCCTTTTTATGACCAAACGGTCAAAGCTTCTTGATCATCTCAAATCATTCAAACTCAAGGTATTTATAACATATGATTTCTCAAAAATAAAAATCTCAAATAGAGTTCAAAACTCATGTCTCAATATCACATTAAAACTTATCAAGATTCAAGATTTTCATCATAAACATATATAAATCCCTTCAAAATATGGAAAAATCAGTTATAAGGCACAAAATATCATCATTCTCATATAATTTCACTCACAAAATATCAAAAATATCATAATCTCGTGATAATCAATATAGGATATAATTTCATGCTTAAAAATCATAGTAAAACATATGAAATCCATAACTTCGTAAAAGAAAGTATTTTTGGGTACAAGAACGAAAGAGTGTTCTTGTTGAAAAACCCCACATACCTTAAACTTGAAGCTTTGAATGACTTTTCGAATGACGTAATGCTATTCACGAACTTTTGGGTGTCCCTCGTAGCCTTCGTAACGGGGATTTCGAATATGTAAAAATTATAGAATTCTCACAATTGAATCTCTAGCTATTGGGGTTTTTATGTTGAAACCCTAAAGGTTGTTCTTGGTGATTTTGAGAGAAAGTAAACTTATTTTGATGTTGTGGGAGTTTAATCCCGTGTTATAGACATATATAAGGGTGTTTTTGGCACTTGAAATTTAGGTATGCAGCGCACAACCCATGGAAGATGCAAATCTTATGTCATACATTTAAGTGTGCCTCGCACTTCCAATTGGACACATTTGATTGTGTGGCGCATTGCCCATCGCACACCCTTACTATCTCTCACAAAAATGGGCATAACTCTTCGCTCGAGTATTAGATTTTTGCGAAATTTGTATCGTTGGAAAGATAAATAAATTATATACAATTTGATAGGTATTGAGATGAAAAATTCCATGTATATTAATATATATACACATTTGAAGTAGTCCCTTGTAGAATTGAATGTCAAACTTTGGATGAATTAATTGGTCTTAGATCAACCTTGTTCTAGGTCATTGCTATAAACATTTTACACCTCTAAACTACTTCATAGACTAGGATAATGATCATGCAAATTGTATTCAAGTTAAAATCACTTGAATTAGAGCTTAGATTCATAGGAACAACGGTTAGAATTCTAGCACGAAAATACGGGGTACTACAAGGTGTCCGCTCGAGAACCACAGGTCTAGCAAACCCACTCTTAGTCGAACATAGGGTAGATCTAAAACAACACCTTTTTAGGCGCATGAATCATTAGTCAACTTTATTTTCAAAGGGTTGATAATCCACATGACACATTATTATAGTCTTTGTACATATTTGAAGGATTATTATGTTTGTACATATTTATTTATTCTAAATTATTTATTCTTTTGTGAGAAGGTGTAAACTAACCTTTATTTTGCATGGTTGATTATTTAAAAGATACACCTTACCAAACTCACCACTAGTAGCGTATATGTTTGAACTACATTTTGACCTGATTCTTATCCTGACAAGATAGGTAGGCAACCCTGCATTAGGGTTCAGTCTCTTTACCATTTCAAAATGATTTCTATGGTATGAAAAACTGGGGCATATTTTCTGGAATAGGTCAAAGACGCTTTGTAATAGCTTTCAAGAGCACAAATTATTAACTCCTCAAAATTCAAATATCAATGACATTAGTGTCTAGCCGGCCTAACTCCAGATTTTCACCTATTTTTTTACAATAATACCTAACTTCTTCTTTTGAATGTCGTAAACTATTAAATTTATGGCGTATCGATCCTCACTTTCAAAATCAAGAATTCAATATTTTTTTAGTTATAATAATCTAGCCAATTGCGGCTAAATAATGTCATAATTCCTTTAATGTCTAACTTTTTTAATCTTGTCAGTATACTGAAGTTGTGTTAAAGCCCTCTCCATGCTTTACATCCATTCTTTTGATCATTTGATTAGAATAATTTTGATGCTAAAAGCAATTCCTTCTTGATTGTATTTCACATTATTTTTATGAATGACCATCAATTTTTTTTTTTACAATCATACATTGCACATATAAATTTACAAATTTTCTTGAACTATATAGACCTGATTCTTGTTTTCACAAGATATGTAGGCAACCCTCATTTGGGTTCAGTCCCATTCTTTTGAAAAAATAATAAAATTTTTACTTGGTTGATAACAATTCATTTAGGAGTCTCCATGAGAAAGAACAAATTGGTATGACGAAAAGGACCAACTTTATGATAAACCATAGGTTCTTTTGGTACCTTTTATCACACCTAAGTAACACTTGAAAATTCTCTTGCATACATTTAATACAAAAATGAAGTCAACCTCATTGTTTCAAGTGCATTGTGTGGTGATATTTAGTTTAATCACTTCATTACATTATTGATCTAGAACTTGGCCTAAATGTCTTTTGAGTATAAATCCTGAGTTACAGTTGGTTTAAGAAAGGATCGTAGGCCTTCTTTGACCTGATTTTGCCTTTCACCGCCCACTAAATAACATTAATCCCTAGCACTCCCTCTTTTTCAGTCTAAAACCTTTCTTTGGACAACCACATTTGAGCCTATACCTTTTTGAGTGCTTACATGCACTATCCCTCTCTCGGCCTCACTTCCTTAAGTGCACTAAATACGTGCAAATTCCAAAAGAAGATTCAAGATCAAAGATGAAAAATACAAAGAATATGTTGTGCAGATGAATAAAAATGAAAAAAATCACTTCAAAAGCAGCAAAAACCCCAAAAAAAGAAAAAAAAGGAAAAAAATATATAGTATTTTAAAAATAAGGGGAAAAACTCCAACATAAGATTCCAAATAAGTCAAAGCAAATACAAAACAAGGGAAAGCACAACACAACTAAGAGGATCACGCGTCAAAGCGCAACAAACATCGAAAGCAAAAATGCAGTGTAATGCTCATTGAGGGATTAGTCACTTTTATCCAAATATCATCCTACCCGTCCCCAAGCCTACATTACAAACCTATAGCAAGTCCTACGAGATCCTATTCTAAGTGTTCTCACATTAGTGAATACTTACATGACGATCAAGCCTATGGTATCAGAATTGCATGGATTGAATTTCTTTCTGAGTGAGTGTATTTCTATAGATGTCCCCAAATTTAAAAAGAAAATTACTCAAATATGTGCGAAATGAGATTATTATTACTCAAACATGTGCGAAATGAAGATTTCTTTCTGAAGCGGGCACTTGAAGCATAAGGATAGGCATAGATCAAGATTTTTGTTTGAAGCAAGATAAAAAATCTTGTCAATACTTAGGTGTGTCTGAGGTACCACTTAAAACTATAGGAGTTACCCTGAAGTCTATTTCAGATATATAGGAAACAGATAAGGGAATTCTTATGCACACTAATAATTATTGGTACCAACTTAAGTCAAGATACAATTGTGTTTTCTTTATCTTTCAGAACTTTTTATCAAGAAAATGCAAAATTCTTTCTTTCTTTCTTTCTTTCTATCTTTCTTTCTTTCTTTCTTTCTTTCTTTCAAGATGCCCACTCTCAAATACGGACATTCTTTTTTTACATTTCATTCAAGTTGCTCACTTTCACATACATGCATTTTTACTTTTTATTAAAGATGCCCAGTTTTGAAATACAGGGATTTGACTTTTTCTTTCAAGTATACCTTTAAATATCGATATTGTTTTTTTCAATTAAGCGCCCATTTATGAGTATTTTTTTACATTTTTTTTATATATCCCTCCCAATCGAGAGGCTATTACATTTGTTCTTCCAATCTAGAGTCTTTTACATTTCAATAGCCCTGCCAATTGAGAGGCTATTAGATTTCATTCACCTCACTAGTTGAGGCCCTCAGTCTTCCTTGATAATCTAAGATGATAATAAACATCAATATCCATAAACAATTAGAGATGTCATGCATCAGTATTCATAGACAATAGGATACGTTGTGCATTTTTAAAGCTCCTTTTAAACAAGATGATGTTAGCATAAATAATACATTGGGAAATTTTGAGACTAGTGAAAGTTGAAGTTTCTTGTCTGTCATCCATCGTATCAAGGTCAATCACTGGCTCAGAGAAAATATTAGAAGTTGATGAAGAAGTTAAGGATCTAAATGATGAAGTGGAAAGTAAAGCCCCAATTTCAGATGGAGAGACATTGTAATACCCCGTATAATCCTAGCTCCATTTAACTCTTATTCCTATATTAAATTTTGAGAATACTTTGAAGTTTTTAGTTTAGAGCATACCATTGCATAGGAAATTCATCCAGCTTTCCAACGATATAAAATTCACCCAAATCTAATAACCGGATGAGAAAATATATCAATTTTTTAAAATAGTGTGCCACCTAGTGCAACACCACATTGCGGAGACCAGCCAAATGGCAATTGTCAGTTTCCAGTGAGCCAACGTGATAAGTTCGTATCATGGAGCAGTGCCAGTTCCCAATTGGCATCTTTCCAGTGAAGCTCCATGAAAGCGTCGCATCGCGCCAGGGACTAGTTTCAAAATTGTCAAATTCCAGTAGGGCTCCGCGATGGTGCCGCATCACGCCAAGAGCCAATTTTTTGGTCCTCCCTTTTTGTATAGTTCTAGCCAAATTCAAGTGGCTCACCACGATGCCACCGCGTCGTGGTGAAGCCCGAAATTGGGATTTTCAAAGATGAATCTTAACTTCTTTCTAGGGGTAATTTGGTATTTTTTTCATGACCCAGATCATTTTTAAACACGTAATTAACCCCTAATTAACATAGTTATATTATTATTCGCCCAATTTTCCCCCAAATTAAATTATTCTCTCTTAAATGGGCAAAACCTTAGCTTCAAGAATTAAGAACAAAGCTCAAGAAATACTCCAAGAACCTTAAAGAATTAATCTTCTCAGGTATGTTAGGAATTCATCTATGGGTTCCTTTCTCCCATAGACTCTATGAATCCTTTTTTAAGACTACAAGCTTATTGATTCATGATTTACATTCTTGAAATTGGATTGCATTCATGTTCATAACATTAATTGAGTTTCAATCCATGATTAAATTGTAGATTCCATGAAATTGAAATAGCATGTATATTGAATTGCGTAAGTCCATGATATAACCCTTGAATTAGAATGTTTGGGTGTTGTAGTTAAAATGTTTATTTGTTATGCATGATTATATGCATTAAGTTGTGCTCCCCAAGATATTGATGGAGTGTCTTTGTGAAGTAAATGGTGAAACCATGACATGCTAGCATATGTACAAGTTTATGCCCTACAAGTGTTTGATAAAATGTCTCTATGAATGAATTATGAACAAGTGAAAAGTGTTATGCTTTTTCAAGATCATGCTATGCTTTACTTTTTATGCTATAGAGTCCTGAGAGTATTCAATACCAAAAAATCTAGTTGTTTACCTAGAGCTACAGTAGATACAGAATAGTCTCACTCCGTTCATGAAACCGTAGTACTCAGTTAGTTAACAGAACTTAGTAAACTCAATCAGTTACAACACTCAGTAAAACTCAGTATCAGTCAAGTTCAATTTAGTATAATAATCAATGTCATTTGGATGGCATTAGTATTCAACATCGAGTGAATCCAAGAATGGGGGCTCACCTCCTAGTAGAGGTATGATCCTTAGAAGTAGTCCTTGTATTCCAGAACAATATAGCCATCATAGGTTAAGACATCAACCTGCCAGTTGAGGGTTGATGAGGTGTTTTAACCTACCAGTTGAGGGTACCACCATTCCCATTCAGGGAACCTGCCAGATAAGGGTGACTCTTCAGGTGTCTTTACCTGTGGCATGGTACTGACACCCTTCCAACAGGGGTTACAGGTTGGACCCCAATTATCTTATTTAAGGTATGTCGGTTAGATGACTACCTCCCACAGTTTCAGTTTTAGTCCTAGTATAGAACTCAGTTTAGTTCTATAGAATCAGGACTATCAAACACAGTCAATCAGTATTGGTAATTCAGTTTTCAGTAATCTCAGATATCAGTTATTTAGTTATCAGAACTCATTACTCATCTTTAGAAAATCTCCGATACAATATACATATATATGCACAGTATTACATACTTAGTATTTTTACAGTAGTTCCAGTTAACCATGTACTATTATTCAGTTACTTCAAATCATTCAGTCAGTTACTGTTCTTGCATATGAAACTTTGCATTTAGCCTTATCTCATCTAGCATACCAGTACATTTCATGTACTGATGCATACTCTTTTTTGCACTATGATGTCTTATATCATGGTTCGGATGCTCAATTTCCTAACCGTGCATAGACAGACTCAGTTAGCAGCATTAGATTCAGTAGTGTGTCCTTATTATCGAGGATATACTTTTATTTTAGTATTTTAGTAGTTTCAGTATTTTATATAGTCAGAGTTAGTTGGGATCTTGTCCTATTAACTCCACTTTCAGACAGTTTAGTTAAAGGCTTTTCAGGCTAGACTAGTTCAAACAGTATTTCAGATATTTTATCAATATCATTATAATTGTTAGTCTTTATCAGTATTCAGATTGTGAACCTTATGGTATTTTGGCCAATTTTCCATATTATTGCAGTATTATTATCTATTGCTCATAGCAAGTACCGATCATGGGTTAGCTTGTAGTCCTTTGGGGTCGTAAGCACTGTGTGGCATCCGAGGTGAAAACTCAGGGTGTTACAAAATTAGTACCGGAGCCTATGGTTCAACAGAGTCCTTGGGAGTCTGAAACTAATGCATGATGCATGAGATGAACTGAACTTGCAAATACTAGGAGGTTCTACCGTTTACATTCTCTGAGATTTCGGATAGCATTAATAGATGCAAGGATGAGAAAACAAGCTATAAAAATGTGACTACTTGATTGTTAAACTGACTTGCTGGCTTTACTAGCTAACTCATATTGAAACATATGCTCAAATGAGAGAAAGATATCTAACAATGCATACAATGAACATGAAAGACTGGTAACATACCCAAATCTAAGTCATGGAAACTTTCTGGATTAGGACGGGTCTGGAATGCATAAAGTCTATTCTGACGCTGCCCACTATTGGTACCTTGCTGATGCAACTCCTTACCCCTCTATGCTAGAACTCTGCACTCTCACATCCTGTGTCCTGGCTTGCCACACCCAAAGCATAAATCACTGCCTTCCATACATGCACCTAGATGATTCTTACCATACTCTTCACAAAGCGGATAAGTAAGACCTTTATTTTCACTACCCTGGGCCTCAGAGCCTGGTGCTCTATCATGATGGTCATTTTTTGATTTAGATGCTAGTACACTAGTTGAGAACCTGAACATTTCTAACTATGCTAAGAACGGTTACCACCTTGGGACTTAGCCTGAGCAAAGCTAAAACTACCTGTCCTTACTCTCTTACTCTGTCTCTCTCTTATCCTAATCTTCTACTAATCTATCTGCTGAGCATGTGTCATAAGTCTGGCTAAAGTTATATCACTATTCAACATGGCAGATTTGCACTAACTAACTACATTATCATTCACCCCTAACATGAACATACTCATCTTAGCTCTACTATCTGGAACCACATGAGAGGCATATCTAGATAATTGAGTAAACTTGAGAGAATACTTCTTTACCATCATACTTCCCTGCCTGAGTTTGATGAAATCCAGTACCTTAGCTTCTCTAAGCTTTAGCGGAAAGAATCTATCAAGGAAAGCAGAGGCAAACTCCTCCCACTCTATAAGGCCTGCATCATCTAACTTTTCTAACTTTCACTACTTATACCAAGTATGAGAGACATCCTGTAATTGGTATGCAGCTAAATCAGCACTCTAAATAGTAGTAACCCCCATAATATCTATAACCTTCTGAACTTGATCTAGGAATTCCTGCGGGTCCTCATCTGACTTAGACCCTGTGAAGGAAGGAGGATTCATTTGGGTAAAGTCCTAAATTCTAGCTGCAGCTGAATTGGCCACTGGGTTGGCCAGAATGATAGCGGGTCATTGATTTTGGGAAGCGACTAACTGAGCAAGAGTGGTGAATACAGCCCTAAACTCTGCATGAGAAACATGATCTCCTAAAGGGTCCTCGGGCTGAGGGGCTGACTGATTCCCATTTCTTTTTTTCAGAAAGAAAGTTTGTAGAAGAAAGAGAGAAATGGATTAGACTGAGATAATGCTCACTGGAACGACATGAATACAGAAAGAAGGGAAACTATTCCTAAAATATCTCATGGCCTACTGCACATAAGTGTGGTGCACAACCCACGCATGTATAAAACTCTACTAGATGCCGATTTCAGACTTCCTAGGACTCTATTGAACCTTAGGATATGATACCAAGTTTGTAACACCTCAATTTTCTAAACCAAAATGCTACATGGTGCTCATGATCCCAAAGGACCACAAGCTAACCCATGACTGATATCTGTACCTATATACTGCATAATATATCATAAAATGCAGAAATATAAACATGAAAGGACATAATGTTTGAACTGAATAAAAGTCTAATAACAAAATATCTGAAAAAGGTATAACAATACCAAAACAAGTCATAAATACTAAAAATAATGACATCTAAATATCTAATCCGACATCTAGTCTGAAATCCTCTAACTGAACTGAATAAGGAGTTGAAGGAACATGTATCCAACTAACTCCATCTAGAAATTGAATAGTAAATGTAGAAATAATCATGTTGTCCTCGAATGAGAAGGACTCACTACAAACTCTAAACACTGGAATGCTACTGCAGATCTGGAGCTCGTGCCTCTGAACCTATGGTGTAACATAAAAGAAAGCACCATAGCACAAATGCATCAGTACGTTTAAGTGTATTGAGTATATGAGTGAGGTAGGCTAAGTGCAAAGGATTATATGCATGAACAATACTAACTAATATGAACATGAGAATTCATACATGCATAAACAACTATAACTGAACTCGTGATGATGCTGACTACTGAGTCTGAATGCCGACGACGTGACTTTACTATTACAAAGTTACTGAATTGATTATTGACTATTTTTTATAGTTTAAATTATGAAGAAACGGTTTGAATGACTGTGTCTAACAGTCTTGAAACTGAATACTAGTAACATTAGCTATGACAACAGATATGGATGATATAAATATAATGATCGAATTAATCGATATAATTGATACTGAGCAACTGTATTTGACAATCTGATTTCTAATGGAACTATTTGAGTTCCGTTTTACTTGGAGTAACTAAATCTGAGATCCGTCCTATCTAGCGGGTGATCATGAGTATACTGATAATAAGGATGATTTGACTTAGTCTGAGATCAGTCCTATTTAGTGGGTGATCTTTAAATCTAATAATTCTGATACTGATTAATCATAGTTAAGATCGGTCCTAGCTAATAGGTGATCTTGAAGTCTATTTACAATGATAAGCATTGACTATATCTAATAGTACTGAATTTGTACTACTAAGCTGAGTTGACTGTGTCTAAAAGTCCTGATTCTATAATTGAAACTCTGGGATGTGTTCAGCTAACCGACATGCCCCAAGCTAAGCTGACTGGGATCCAATCTCTGCCCTGACTGGAAGGGTATTAGTGCCGTGCCACTAATAAAGACATCTACTGTGGAGTGAGTCCTAATCCAGTGGGTGACTCCTGGGATCATTCCTATACATATAAATATGCTAACGGGCGACCCCTGAGTATGTCAGTCCTATCTAATGGGTGACATCTCGTACCTACGCTGGCAACGTAGTTCTAGAACTTAGAAATTGCTTCTAGGGATCTTAGTCCTATTCTAGAGGGTGAGCCCTCATCCCTAGGTTCGCTCGGTGTTGAATCCTACTCCCATCTGAAAGACAATAAACTGAATATCTAGGCTTAACTAAATAACTTAACTGAACTAATTTACTGAACTCATACTGATTAACTAAACTGAAAATAGTGGTATTATTTAGCGTAGCTAAAACTGAGTTTATTGGATCCTGATGACGGATGAAATATAATGAGTTTTGAGGACTAATTAAGAGTACTGAAGTTACTAAGATTTACGGTGATTATTGAGGTTACTGAGAATACTGAACTACTGAGATTACTGAGTTTTCCTGAGTCATATGACTGACTGATTTCTATAGATCATGGATTGACTGAGAGTATTATGAAAACATGACATGGCTCTAGGCACACTACTATATTTTTCAGGTACAAGTACCCCCAGGACTCGATAGAAGGAAATTGACACACATGACTGACTTTAACATAAGAGTAGAGTCCATAATCTATAATATCATAAATAAGGGATTTCATACTAAGCATGGTTCTCAACATTCTATTTCATGGAAAGGAATTTCATACAACATGTATATACTTGCGTAGCTTTCAATAGCATGCTCATTACATATTACAACCACAACCCATAATATCATAACTCAGGGAATTTCATGAAGTACATGGGTATTCTACATCTTGTACATGAGTGGGTTTTGCAAGTAAGCATAGCATAATTCCATAAGACTAGTTCATGAGTAATCCAGCAGTGTTCACAAGACACATTATTCACATAGATAACATTGAATCATAGAGGCCTATCATGAATCCTTCCCTTAGTCACAATTTAGCTATAATGCATGATTTCTAGTCTCTTAGATATTATATCAAACACCTTACATGCACAACTTAGGCATAGGTGTAAATCATACAATTACTCCTCATAAATAATCAAACTTATATGTTTTCAACTCATATGATGTCATAGATTCATAATAACACATAAAGATTCTATCTTGGCATCATTCAACACATAAACATTATCAACAATCCATTCATAACATGAAAACCTTAATATATAGTTCTAGAAAAGGGTTCTTGAACTTCATGGACAATTGGAGTCCATGAATGAATAATCTCATACCTTAGAAAGGAAACCCTGATGATTTGCTGGAGAGTTGTTGGATTGGGAAACTTAATTCTTGATTATCTTTGAAAAAGGCTTGAATCTTACTTTTGAGAGATGAGATTGATGGAAACCCTAATCTTGTGGTTGAGAGTGTAAGAGAGGATTTTTAAGATTCTTAACTGAAGAAAAATGGGAAAAATTATGCCTCTTTAGGGTTATAAGTCATGGAAGGTGAAGGAAAAGAACAAAATACCCTTGCAAAAATGCCTTTGAATTGCTAGAAAAATATACTTGATGGTGACAGGCCGTTAGGTTCGTGATAGGCCATCACGAATGGTCAGCACAAAAGGGGTCCAAATTCTTGATTTTATGCCCAGGTCTGATGATGTCACCAGAAATGTCGTCAGAATGTGACGGCATCGTCAAAAAGGTCATCAGAAACGTGATAGCCCGTCAGAAATGTCGTCACCATTTTCTATCTTGATATGCTGGAATAAAATGGGGATAACTCTTTGCTCCGATATCGAATTTAGTTGAAATTGGTATTTTTGGAAAGCTAATTCAAAGATATTTCATTTGATATACAGTAAACCACTCAGCTCATCATATACAATAAGTTATGGTCGATTGAAGTTGACCTAAGTTTTAACACTCACTATAACTTGAACGATAAGAAAGCTTTAAACTTGTACTTGAGTTAGGGGACCTCTATAATATAAATTCATGCTCTAATAGATTCACACACTAAATAATGGATTAACACACTAAATATATATAGGATTTTAGTCTTTTGAAACATCCACGCATAGGAATGACGGATTTTCATTCTAGTCCAAAATGTGGGGTATTACAACAACTGAAGCCCCATGAGCAGAATTACCCGACCCATGATCTTTAGTTAGTAGCTATAGTTTTTGCCTTTAATATTTGGAGGAACTATTTGTATGGGGTGCCTTTTGATGTGCTCACAGATCATAAAAGTTTTCAGTATGTGTTCTCTTAGAAAGATTTGAATTTGCATCAGAGAATGTGGTTAGAGTTGTTGAAAGATTATGATATAAGCATCCTATATTATCCAGGTAAGGCCAATGTAGTGGCAGATGCACTCAGTAGGTCGTCTATGGGTAGTGTTGCTCACATTGAGAATGATAAAAAGAAGTTAGCTCAGGAAGTTCATCAGCTTGCCCGACTAGGTGTCTGCTTAGTCGATTTAGTAGAGGGTAGTGTGTGGGTGAAGGATAGTTTAGAATTATCTCTAGTTTCCAAAGTGAAGGAAAAGTAGGATAGATATCCCAATCTAGTTAAGCTAAAAGAGTCAGTCAGAGATTGGAAAGTAGAGGTTCTCTGCCAAGGGAGAGATGGTGTGTTGCGTTGCCAAGGTCGGCTATGTATGCCAGGTGTAGATGACTTGAGGTGACGAATTCTTGCAGAAGCATATAGTGTGAGTTACTCTATTTATCTAGGGTCTACTAAGATGTACTGGGATTTCCAAGAGATCTATTAGTGGAGTGGGATGAAGAGGGATATTGCAAAGTTTGTAGCTAAGTGATCTATATGTCAGCAAGTTAAGGTTGAGCACCAGAAACCTAGTGGGTCCATATAGGAGTTCAGTATTCCCACATGGAAATGGAAAGAAGTGAACATGGACTTTGTTATGGGTTTGCCTAGTACCCACCATCAACATGATTCTATTTGGGTCATTATAGATAGGATGACAAAATCAGCTTATTTCTTGTCAGTCCATACCTTCTATTCAGCCAAGGACTATGTCAAACTCTATGTCAGAGAGTTGGCCAGGTTATATAGAGTTTCAGTATCCATCATCTCAAATAGAGGTACCCAGTTTACCTCTAACTTTTGGAAAGCATTCCAAAAGGGTCTTGGGGTACCCAAGTTTACCTCAGTACATCTTTTCAGCCTTAGATAGATTGTCAAGCAGAAAGGACTATTCAGACTCTAAAAGATATTTTAAGAGCCTGCATTGTTTATTTTAAAGGTAGTTGGGATGACCATTTGTCTTTGATCAAATCTGCGTATAATAACAGCTATTATTCCAGTATTCAGATATCTCCGTTTAAGGCTCTCTATGGTAGAAGATGTAGATATCTAATTGGTTGGTTTGAGGTACGTAAAGCTGTAGTAGTAGGGTCTAACTTAGTGTTTGATGCCTTAGAGAAGGTTCAGTTGATTAGAGAAAGGCTTAGGGTAGGCCAAAGCCGATACAAATCCTATGTAAATGTGAGAAGAAAGGATCTCGAGTTTGAGATTGGTGATTTTGTGTTCTTGAAAACCTCTCCCATAAAGGGGGTGAAGAGGTTCATTAGGAAGGAAAAGCTCTGTCTCCGATATGGCGGTCCTTATAGAATCCTCAGCAATTTGGGAAAGGTACCTTATGAGTATGAGTCGCCTTCAGATCTAGCTTTAGTGCACCCAGTGGTCCATGTCTCCCTGCTAAAGAAATGCATTGGAAACACAGAAGTCATAGTCCCCTTAGAGGGCATAGATATTCAGAATGATCTCTCAAAGTCCATATCCTCAATCATCAGATTCACAGACTGAGGAACAAAGAAGTTCCCTTAGTAAAAGTTGTTTGGGAAAATCAGTCCGTTGATAGAGCTATTTGGGAAGCAGAAGCAGATATGTGGACTAAGTATCCTCCCCTCCTCTCCACAAATTTATACTCAGCTTAAGGTAACAGTCTTCCTTAGCTTTACTTAGTTCCATGTTTAGTTATAGTTGTAAATTTGGTATTCATTACCGTTGCATATCAACTTTATGACAATCATGCATTCATGAATCAGTTCAGCCATGTACTCATGCATTAGATATGCATGTTCAGTTAGAAAACTCAGCTTATCAGTAGTTTCAATCATGTATTCCATGCATCAGACATGCATGTTCAGCGTGTAAACTCAGTCTATTAGTTTTTCTCAGCTTAATTAGTGTCATTTGAGGACGAATATTTCCAAGGGGGAGATATTATAATACCATGTATTTTTCTAAATTAGCTTAGCTCTCAATATATGAGTATTCCTACATAAAATTTTTAGAATACTCCAAATGTTTTAGTTTAGATCTTACCAATGCATATGAAATTCAGTCATCTTTCCAAAGATATAAAATTCACCCAAATCTGATAACCGGATGAGAAGTTATAGCATATTTTATAAAATAGTGTGCCACCTGGTGCAGCACCGCATCGCAGAGACCATCCAAATGAAAATTGTCAGTTTCCAGTGAGCCAACACTATAATCCCACATTGTGGAGCAGTGCCAGTTCCCAATTGGCATTTTCCAGTGAAGCTCCGTAAAAGCATCGCTTGCGTCAGGGCCAAATTTCAGAATTGTCAAATTTTAGTGAGGCTTCATGATGGTGCTGCATCACGCCAAGAGCTAATTTCCCATTTTTCCCTTTTTGTAGAGTTCAAATCAAATTCCAGTGGCTCACCGCGATGCCACTATGTTACGGTGAAGCCTAAAATTGAGATTTTCAGTGACGAATCTTAACTTCTTTGCAGGGGTAATTTGGTATTTTTTTCATGACCTAGATCAGTATTAAACACATAATTAACCCCTAATTAACCTAGTTATATCATTATTCACCCAACGTTTCCCCAAATTAAATCATTCTCTCTCAAAATGGCAAAACCCTAGCTTCAAGAATCAAGAACAAAGATCAAGAAATCCTCCAAGAACCTTCAAGAATTAATTTTCTCAGGTATGTTAGGAGTTTATCTATTGGTTCCTTACACCAATAGAGTGCAAGAATCCATTTTTAAAACTACAAGCTTATTGATTCATGATTTACATGCTTGAAATAGGATTTTATTCAGATTCATGACATTAATTGAGTTTCAATCCATGATTAAATTGTAGATTCCATGAAATTAAAATTACATGTATATTGAATTGTGTAATTCCATGTTATAACCCTTGAATTAGCAGGTTTGGGTATTGCAGTTAAAATGTTTATTTGTTGTCCATGATTATATGCATTAAGTTGTGCTCGCCAAGTGTTTGATGAAATGTCCAAGTGAACTAAATAGTGAAATCAAGACATGCTAGAATATCTACAAGCTTATGCCCTACAAGTGTTTGATAAAATATTTCTATGAATGAATTATGAACAAGTGTACATTGTTATGGTTTCTCAAGATCATGCTATGCTTTACTTTTCTTGCTATCGAGTCTTGGGGGTATTAAATACCCAAAATCTAGTTATTTACCTAGAGCTACAATAGTTACAGAATATTCTTAGTCAGGTCACTAAATCATAGTACTCATTTAGTTAACAGAACTCAATAAACTCACAAGTTACAACACTTAGTAAAATGCAATATCAGTCCAGTATAATAATCAGCGTCATTCAGGTGGAAGTAGGACTCAACACCGAGTGAACCCAAGGATGGGGGCTTACCTGCCAATAGAGGGTGTGATCCTTAGAAGTTATCCTTGCTTTCTAAAACTAGGTAGCCAGCGTAGGTTGAGATGTTAACCTGCCAGTTGAGGGTTGATGGGGTGTTTTAACCTGCCAGTTGAGGGTACCACTGTTCTCATTCAAGGAATCTACCAGATAAGGGTGACTCTTCAGTTGTATTTACCCGTATCATGTTACTGACACCCTTCCAACTGCAGGTACATATTGGACGCTAGTTATCTTAGTTGGGGCATGTCGGTTAGATGACTACCTCCCACAGTTTCAATTTGGGTCTCAGTATAGAACTCAGTTCAGTTCTAAAGAATCAGGACTGTTAGAAACAGTCAATCAGTATCTATAATTTAGTTATCAGTAATCTTAGATATCAGTTACTCAGTTATCAAAACTTAGCACTCATCTTCAAAAAGCCTCATGTATATGCATAGTATTGCATACTTAGTATTTTTATAGTAGTTCCAGTTAACCCTGTACTCTTATTCAGATACTTTATATCATTCAGCCAGTTCATGCATATGAACCCTTGGATTTAGCCATACCTCATCTAGCATACCATTACATTCCACATACTGATGCATACTCCTTCTTTGAACTATGATGTCTCATATCATAGGTTCAAATGCTTAGGTTCCTAACCATGTATAGACAGATTAAGTTAGCAGCATCAGATTCAGTAGTAAGTCCTCATCTATCAAGGATATGCTTTTATTTCAATATTTCATCAGTTTTAGTATTTCATAGTCAGAGTTAGTTGGGGGCTTATACCATCAACTCCACTTTTAGACAGTTCAATGAGAGGATTTTTAGACTAGACTAGTTTGAACAGTATTTTAGATTTCATATGTTTTATCAGATATCATTACAGTTTTTATTCTTTATCAGTATTCAAATTATGAACCTTATGGAATTTTAGTCTATTTTCTGTATTATTATAATATTATCATCCAGTGCTCACAAGAGGTACTACTCATGAGTTAGCTTGTGGTCTTTCAGGGTCGTGAGCACCGTGTGGTGTCCAAGGTGTAGACTTGAGGCATTACAGACGTACAATATAATTGATGATCTAGAAATAAAGTCTAATGGTGAATCCTGTTAAGATACTGAGGATTCACAGAAAATTGATGATTAGATCATCATCGAATTAAATGAGGAGTGTAATATCGATGAATTATATTTGTGTAATGGAGTTGCTTGAAAAAGAATAAGTTCTAAGATCTTGAATCCTAAACCTTCGAACTTTTGCATCATATGTGTGTCTCCGGATAATAAATTTATGGAGGAGTTCAGAGAAAGGGGGAGCTCAAAAACTCAACATCATAAAACTCAACAAGGACAAATCAATGATGGAAAATCTTCATCAATGGTTCAAAGCTTCATTTGAGTTCTTCTGCAATGAGTTTGGGATAGCTTCCACAAAATTACTTTAAGGGGGAGTGTGAAAAATATCAAGAGTAGATTTTTGGGAAGAATGAATATCATACTTTTCTAGTTAAATTTCTAAAATAGTATAGTGAATAAATATCATAGTTTTCTAGTTAAGTTTCTAGAATAATCTAGTGTGGTAACTTGGATAAGAAATTTGTAAAAATATCTAGAGTAGAAAATAAAGCACTAGAATTTTCTTGTGGATGTATCTACAAGAGTATCTAGAATCATACATGGCAAAATATTAATAGGAGTCACATTGTACATTTGTAACAAACCCCAAAACAATCCAATTTAAAAAGTCTTCTTCAATAACAAAGCTTCTCTTTCATAGCTTCTTCTTCTTTAGTTGAATCTTTCGATCTTAGTTAACAATCTTGGGTGTTGGAACCTTGAAGTTTTGATAAATGAGAATATCAATTAAAAAAGGTGATATGAGTTAGTTCAATGCAACTAGAAATTTCAACTTACTGATCACATGGGGAATAGAACAAGTTGAATTTGATTCAAACACTTGATGATAAGGGAAAGCAAGTTGAGTTGAAAAAGGAGTCCTACGTAAAGGAGTTTCACTTCTGAGCATATCCTGAAGAGTCGTGTGTGTAGAAGAAGAAAGATTCTGCATATTGAAGATGTCTACGCAAGATAGGAAACATATAAATTGAAAGAATCTTTATTAGATCAATGAAGTTTTTGATGACTGACACATGAATGGAACATGTTACTTGACCTGGTACAAGCATAGAAAGGCAGGTTTTAGGTTTTACTGATAGATGCAAACAAAGATTGCTAAAAGTCGGGAATGAATAAGCAAACCTAATTTTGATATACTTAAGCTACTAATCACGTGAGAAATTGAAGAAGTTGTGGTTGAGTAAAATACTTAAAAATAAGTTGATTTAAAGAGTTAAAGTTTGACTACAACACATTATAAGTTGTATGTTGAATTTATTACAAGGCAGACAGAACATTAAAACAAAGTAAGCTACATCATTCAGAAGATGAGTTAATCAAGGAGCTCTACAAGAAAAAGAGTTCTACTTAATCTAGGATAGAGAGAGGCGGCAACAACAATAAGAGTGAAAGTAGTCCAATTAAACATAGGAAAGCACATCAACTAAAAGGAGTCCAATTCAAGATAAGAGAGGACATCAACTGAAGGGATTCTAATTCAAGATAGGAAAGGAAATCAACTGAAGGTCTCTATTAGGGTTTCTTTAAATACAAGGGAAGAGATTCAAAGCAAGACACACACTTAAAAATAAGAAAAGCACAATCGACAGATTGACTTCACGAAGTGCTATTGAATCACTGAAGAAGCACATTGAAGAACCAGACCCTAAGTATAGAATCTAGCTAAGAGTTTTAGCTTTCATTTTTAGAGTTGTAAATTATTTTTCAACTATTGATGTAATATTAGTTTTAGTGTGTTATAAACTGAATTAGAAGATAGTCTTTGAGTTGGGGAAAACCTAGAGACTTTTGGAACGCATACCTTGGGAGGTGTGTGTAGTTCAAAATTAAAGTTTATAATTCCTAGTCATTAAGTTAAAAGGAATTAGAGTTTATAATTCTTAGTTGTTGAGATATAGGATCAGAGTTTATGATTCCTTTTTGTTGGTAACAAGAGTTTTATAATCAGTCATTGTTGAGGCTCAAAGTTATTTAGTGAAGTTGGGGTTAAATCCTATAGAGGTACAGGTCATGATTTTTTACACCTTTTGAGTGGGGTGTTTTCCATGTAAAAATCATTGTGTTCTTTACTTTCTATTTTACTTCTTCCTTGAAACACATCAGTGGAACACTTCAGGAAACCTGTTCCATCGATAAACAATAATTCAACAAAAATAAGATAATCAGTAGGGCACAAACTCTAACAAGTGGTATCAGAGTGAGGTTGTCTTAAAAAGGGCTACCACCTAAGACAAAGATCAATATGATGAATCCGCACCAACTAATGGTCACAGTGAAGGTCAATCCACTATTAGATCTCCACTCTTTGATGATTCTCACGTCATTTGGTGGAAAGCTAGGATGGAAACTGTTAGGGCATAAGAAGTTTTGACGATAGATAGATGAATGAAATATGTTGTGCAAGCTGGTCCATACAAGTGAAACTGCTTCGGACATATGGAGTGCATGTTGAAATCATTACATGCTAAAATTAATACATAAGCTGTTAACACATGGATAAGCAAAGGATTTTCGCATGACTATATGAAGATAATTAGAGTAGTTAGAGTTTGAGTAGATCAAGAAGTCTACAAGGAACAAGGATAAAGCAAAAGATTCCTACCCAATTTAGAAGAAAGAAAGATAGTTACAACAAGGAGTGAGTTATATGGATGATAAGCTGCATTCAAATAACGATCATGCACTGATAAGAAAATTAATAATCGGCAAAATAGTTCACCAACTTGAAGAAGAACCTAGTTCTTACTCAGTATGTTTTAGACTGGTTGTAATAGAAAGGTTCTTAAGTTGTAATGAGTAAATTGTTCTAGTCTCAGTATTCTATAAGCTGAGTTAGGAATCACATCTTCAAGTTAGGGAACTCGAAGACATGGGAACACTTATCTTAGTAAGATTTGTGTTTTTGTAGTAATAGGAGTTAGAAGTTTTAATTCCTTGTTTACAAGAAGTCTTGTAATTATGTTGATTGTTGAGGCTCAAAGTTATTGTAAAGATTGGGGTTAAATCCTGTGGAGGTACAGGTCGTATTTTTTTTCACCTTTTTGAGCTGGGTGTTTTCCACGTAAAAATTATTGTGTTCAGTTTTTACTTCTGTGAACCATGTATACTTACTTGTTCCACAGATAGGCAATCCATAAGGATCATACTCTAACAAGTGGTATCAGAGCCGGTTCTCTTAAATAAGGTTTGAAACTAAGATCAGATCATTATGATAAATTCTACACCTCCTACTAGTCACAGTGAAGGTCAATCCACTACTAGACCCCCACTCTTTGATGGTACTCATTTCATCTTGTGGAAAGCTAGGATGGAGATGTTTATTTAAGGAGAAGACTATGAATTATGGGATAATATTACTAAAGGCCCTACTATCCCTATGATGACAGAAAATGGTGTACAAATCAAGAAAATAAGGAGTGAATTTACTGCTGATGATCTTTTGGCTTTAAAGAAAAATGCGAAGGGAAAGAATGTCCTAGTCTGTAGTCTAGGACCTGCTGAATATAATAGAATCTCTACCTGTACCACTACTAAGCAAATATGGGATGCCTTAGTAAATGCCCATAAAGGTACCTCTCAGGTAAGGAAATTTAGGATCTCTCTCCTTTTAACTAAATATGAAGTGTTTAAGATGAAGGAAAATGAATCCTTGCATGATATGATGACAAGACTTACTACTCTAACAAATGAGTTAACCTCCTTAGGAAAAGTCATCATTGAAGAAGAACAAGTAGAGAAGGTTCTGATGGTGCTACCAAAGTCAAAATGGAATGTTGAAGTCACTGCAATCAGGAAAGAAAATAAGGATCTCACAGGTATGACTTTGGATGAACTAGTAGGGAATTTAAGAACCTATGAAATAGAAGTTGATGGCATTAAGGAACAGAAGGCTTCTAAATAAATCTTGGCCTTGAAAGCTTATCATAGTGATGAAGAGATTGAACTGGATAAGGAACAAATTGCCTTCATAATAAAAAACTTCAGCATGTTTTTTAAGAAAAAGAAGGAAATAGGTAGCAAGAAGCGTTCCAGTAACAATCCAAACGGATGTTACAAGTGTGGAAAGACTGATCATC
This sequence comes from Capsicum annuum, assembly GCF_002878395.1. Taxonomy (NCBI): domain Eukaryota; kingdom Viridiplantae; phylum Streptophyta; class Magnoliopsida; order Solanales; family Solanaceae; genus Capsicum; species Capsicum annuum. Next base: position 37,873 of record NW_025857315.1, read on the forward strand.
AGATCAGAGAATGTCCTCTCTAGGAAATAGAATGGAGGAAGGAAAGATTTGAAAAAGAACAAAAGGCCAGGAGGAAGGAAAAGGAAGAACATGCCATGATAGCTGCATGGGGATCTGACTCTAATAATGATGATGATGGATTTGATGAGACAACATTTATGGCTTTTGGAGACTCAGATATTGAGGAAGAAGATGATGTTTCTGAGGTAAGTTTACTTGAACTAAAATAAAAACTGTATTTTTTTCTAAGACTAAACTTGTTTCCTTGATGGGTACTTTAATTGAAAATTTCCAAGAATTAACTTTTGGTAGGGATGAATTGTTCAATAGTCTTGCAAGTCTTAAATTTGATTTCATTGACTTGAAAGTTTGAAAGAAAAATGTTGAAAAAGAAAATTGCACTCTTAAGGAACAAATTACACTGCTTGAGTCCTCAAATAATGATCTTAAGTCTGAAATCCTTAAACTGACTCTCACTGACCATGGGAAAAAGGCCATAAGTATAGAATAACAAAATGCTGAACTTGAGTTAACTAAGTACAAACAAGAATGCTATGACTTGACTGAAAAGATGGAAAGATAAGTCAAGAGGTAGCAAGATCAAAATTGGATCTAGAAAAGTCAAACAGATGGACAAATTCTTCAATATTCAATGAAAAAGTAGGCTTGGGTTTTTATAAAGAAGCTGATAATATTCAATACTTATGCTATATTAGTTGCAATCTTGGACATCATACTACTGAATGTCCTATGGCTGCTAAAAGCAGATATCAAAGTCTGAACCTGGTAACCAAACTTTCTCAGTCCAAGAAAACAAGAACTAAAATTAGTCTGAGAAACAAGTCAATCTACTTGCTTCCTGCTTGGACTAGAAGGAATTTAATTCATCCTTTTACTAACAAAATAGGACCTAAGCTTGTCTGGGTTCCTAAGTCTAACCATTGATTTCTTGTGCAGGAGAAGGTGAAGGGAAATAAAAGGCACCGGTACCTAGATAGTGCTTTCTCAAGACATATGACTTGTGACAAGCAAAAGTTTATTTCACTCTCCAAAATAGATCGTGGGGGAGTCTATTTTGGAAATGGAAAAAGGGGAATCATAATTGGAGTTGGAAAAATTGACTCATCTGAGTCAAAAGCTGTGGAGGATGTTTATCTTGTGGAAGGACTGAAGCATAACCTGCTAAGCATTTCACAATTGTGTGACAAAGATAATAAAGTAATTTTCATTGCTGCATGTGTTAAAGCCAAAAGGATGGACACCAAATAAATTGTGCTTACTGCAAAGAGATATAGGAATGTATACAAAACAGACATAATGGCTATACCAGGAATTGAGTTGACTTGTCTAAGTGCAATAGAAACTGATCCCCTCCTTCGGCACAAAAGACTTGGACATGCAAGTCTAAAACAACTGAACATACTTTTCTCCAAAGACATGGTATTGGAACTACCCAAGACCACGTTTAAGGAAGAAAAGGTATGCAGTGCATATGTAAGGGAGAAGCAGGTAAAATCCTCTTTCAAGTCAAAGATCTATGTTAGCACTACCAAATGTCTTGACCTGGTTCATATGGACTTGTGTGGACCAATTAGACAACAAAGCAGAGGTGGAAAAAGGTATATTTTTGTAATTTTTGATGATTATTCCAGGTTCACCTGGACTTTTTTTGTAGCCTCTAAAGAAGATGCCTTTGATGTCTTGAAATCTTCATTAAGAAAATAGAAAAGAAACTGGGCACTTCATTAGTTGCCATAAGGTCTGACCATGGAATAAAATTTAAGAATGCAAAATTCTTAGATTTTTGTTCATCAAATGGAATAGATCATAACTTCTCAGCTCCTAGAACTCCACAACAAAAATGGAGTGGTGGAAAGAAAGAACAGAACCTTGGAAGATATGGCTAGAACAATGATACTTGCAGGAAATGTTGCCAAAAACCTATGGGCTGAGGCAATAAGTACTGCAACATATATCACAAATAGATGCATAATAAGACCCATGTTAGAAAAGACTCCCTATGAATTACAAAAAGGTAGAAAGCCTAACATTTTTCACTATAGAACTTTTGGTTGCAAATATTTCATACATAATAATGATAAGGATAATTTGGGAAAATTTGATGTGAAAAGTGATGAGGGAATCTTTTTAGGTTATTCACTTCATAGTAAGTCTTACAGAGTTTTAAACAACAGACCTAACAGTGTTGAAGAAAGCATGTATGTGATTTTTAATGAGTTTTATGTTCAGACTAACTTCCAGGAAGAAAGCGACACTGAGGAATAGGTTACACAACATGTTCCATCGACTGAAGCAGTCAAACTTGGGGGCACTTTCACAGAGGAAACTGAAGCTGAAGGCATAATGTTAGGGAGAACTGAGCCATCAATTGCTTCATATCAGAATATTAACAGTGATCCAAGTAACTAACTAGGCTTGATCCTAAAAGGATACAAGTATCAAGGTTCGTACCCCATTAAGAATGTACTTACTGATATCACTTCTGGAATCACCACAAGATCTGGATTGAGAAGTATGTGTGCATTCAAGTCATTCCTGTCAGAAATAAACCCAAAGAAAGTAAGTGAGGCATTGCTTGATGTTGATTGGATCATAGCCATGCAGAATGAATTGAATCAGTTTGAGAGAAGTAAAGTATGTCATTTAGTTCCTCTTCCAAAAGATAGATCCGTCATTGGGACTAAATGGGTGTACAGAAATAAAGTTGATGAGCATGGAATAGTCACAAGAAATAAGGTAAGACTGGTGGTTCAAGGATACAACCAAGAAGAAGGAATTGACTTTGATGAGACTTTTGCTCCTGTAGTAAGACTTGAAGCCATAAGATTGCTGGTTGCCTTTGCCTCTTACATGGAGTTTAGTTTGTACCATATGGATGTGAAGAGTGCATTCTCAAAGTAGAGGTTTATGTGAAGAAACCTTCAGGATTTGAAAGTAGAGAGTTTCCAGATCATGTGTACAAGCTGGATAAGGCTTTGTATGGGTTGAAACAAGCACCAAGGGCCTGGTATGAGAGATTATCAAAGTTTCTACTGGAACATGGAAACACCAAAGGTAAAATTGACAATACCCTTTTCTTAAAAACTAATGGAAAAGATTCGTTAGTTCTGCAGGTGTATGTGGATGACATTATTTTTGGCTCAACCAACACGAATACGACTTATGACTTTGCTAAACTCATGAATTGTGAGTTTGAAATGAGCATGATGAGGGAGTTGAATTACTTCCTGGGTCTTCAAATAAAATAGTCAGCTTTAGAAACAATGATCCATCAACAAAAGTATATCAAAGAGCTTCTCAAGAAATTCTCTATGGAAAAAACTAAAGAAATAAATACTCCCATTGCCATTGCCACAAAACTTGATCTGGATGAAATAGGTTCTGATGTAGAACAAAAATTGTATAGAGGTATGATAGGGTCCTTATTGTATCTCATAGCAAGTAGACCTGACATTTTTTTTAGTTTAGGACTTGTTCAAGGTTTCAAGCTAATCCAAAAGAATCCCATCTAAAGTCTATAAAAAGAATCTTTAGATATTTGAAAGAAACTAGTGATCTTGGGTTGTGGTATCCCAAAGGTAGTAACTATAATTTGGTAGGATACTCTGATGCTGATTATGCGGGATATTTGATGGACAGGAACAACACTACAGGTATGGCACACTTCTTAGGATCATGCTTGATTACCTGGTCCACAAAGAAGCAAAATTTAGTAGCTTTGTCTACTGCTGAGGCTGAATACGTTGCTGCTGGGTCATATTGTGCTCAATTGTTATGGATCAAAAAACAACTTCTAGATTTTAGGGTAGATGTAGGTTGTGTTCCCATCTTTTATGATAACACAAGTGCTATAAACATACCCAAAAATCCTGTCCAACATAAAAGAACTAAGTATATTGATATCCGTCATCACTTCCTTCGAGACAATGTTGAAAAAGTAAATATATCAATTATATTTTGTTCAATTGAGGAATAAATTGCTGACATATTCATTAAGCCTTTGAGTAGGGAAGACTTTGAAAAAAATATGTTAGCATTGGGGATGATTAAAATTGTATAAATTTCATTCAATGATTGACTAGAATATGATATGCCTAAGTGATTGTTGATTAATTCAGTCTTACACATTTAGTTGTGTGTCATAATTCTAAGATTTAAAGCAATGTGATATATCTATGTGTTGTTTTTTTTGATAGATGGATCATCAAGGAAATAGTGGTCATGGACTAATCAAACACATGTATGATTATTGTTTTCCATAGTAGGATTAAGAGAAACAGGTCATCTACATGGTTCTTTATATAATGATTAAAACCGCAAAAACCCAACAATCATCTTCTTTAAAAGGCTGTCAGACCTTTCCCATCCGTACTGAACCTCTACATCAGCATATTTCTCCAAAATCACAGTCCTTTCATCTTTCAACTTCCTTCTCACTCTTCTTAAATACACCTCTGATTTTATCTCCTATCTCCACTTCTCCTTCAAACTCTAAATATTTACCATACTATGGTGTTTTCTTTCTCTCCTTCTTCCATAAAAACTGACATTAATCCTTCTGCACAACTTATTCTCCACCCAAATATTAATTTACCCTTACTTATCCAACCCCAAATCCTTCTCAACCTATCTGATTTACCATTCTTTAAGACCTTACCATACCCCTTCTCTCACTCTTCTTTCAGACCCTCACTATTTCCAAAACTCTTACAACTATCAGTAGCTCCTTTTCAAATCCTTCATCCAGATGACATTCCAATTGCCAACCTTATTCCTAGATGGTTAAGATTGACTCTAAAATGCAAACCCTCATTTGTCACCATTGATATCGATGATGATACTCCTGAACACTCTTCTCCCGTCATCCCTTTATCTCGAACTCTACATACTTGGAGAAGGAAACAATAGGAAGATGCTTGTTTGGAAGAGGAACTTAGGGCAATTAAAAAGAAATAAGTCATGCCTAATGCTTCTCCTTCCCATGTGATTCCTCTCCTGACATTCTCTTTCACTCCAAGAGAAAGCTGAAGAAAAAACATACCATTGTTAAAACATAAAAACCATATCTCTCTCATAAAATGTCCCCCCTACCACTCCCAAAGCCTTCTCATCTTCAAAATCCACTATCAAAGACTCTGCTGACAAAGTCTCTGCTAGAAAATCCTCTACTCCTTCTAAAAATTCTCCAAAATCTGTGTCACATCTGACGAAATAGGTCCCCAAGCCTGGTCCTTCTGTCTCATCTGCCTTAGATTCAAACTATCTTCTTAACACTTCTTCTGTGCTTCCTGATGATTCTAATGTTGATATTAATGTAGATACTCCTACTGATTAAGCTTCTCAGTCAAACTATATTCTATATTTTCAGAAAAAGAAGATGGTTAGAGGTAGGGTTGTCACTGGTTTTAGGTGTCCTGCTATGGTAACTTTGGTATCCAAATTGAGGGCTCAGGGGTGGTCATCCTTGCTTCTGCAAAGTAATCATCAAAGAAGGTTTGGAAAAGATAAAGTGTATGAATTTTATACACATGGAGTTACAATTGGGGAGATGATCTCAACCTCTGTTCATGGAAAACTCATCAATCTTTATCTTGCTAATTTAGGTAGAATTCTAAGTGTTCCTACTAGAGGTTGGGGTCACTATGTGAAAGGATCTTGGCCTTCTCTTGACAATCTTCCATCCGTCCTTGATATCTGCAAAATTTTTTTTGGAAATCATCTTCTTCCTTCTCATCATAGGGTGATGAAAAATGATATGTCATCTCTCTATCAATTGTATTTTGATGTGATCCACAAAATGATCTTACCCAGGCAGGAAAGGCATACAGTTGCAAGCTTTCTTGATCTTACCTTAATGGAACTATTGGATTCTGAGATTCCATTAGACCTTCCCCAACTCATCATTAAGCATATGCAATGGGTACTCATCAAATATAAGAATGGTCATGCTCTGCTCTATCAGTTCTGGTTTGCCCCTGTGTTTGATGATTTTTGTATCTCTGTCAAGGTGTGGTCCTTACAGACAACTAAGGATGTAATTGGACAAGTGAACCATGCTATGTTACCTGCTACTATGCTACATGTAAATAACCCTATGCACAAGTTCTAAAATGCCTCAGAGGCAAAGTAGGGTGAGCTGGAGATTGCACAGGCTGCATTGGAGGCTGCTAAGCTATTTATAATGTTGATAAGAGGGCTCTTGAAGCTCAAATTGCTTCCCTCACATCCATTTGAGAGAAGGAAAGAACTAAAAATACTGCTATCATTCGATCGTTGACCTCTTTTATCCCCTCTACCTCCTCAAAATAAACTCTTCCTTTGTCCTTTAGTTTTTTCTCTTTCTTCTTTGCTGCTTCTTGGTCCAACTTGTTTCTCTTTTTGGTCTTAGTGGATAATGATAAGTGTATCTATTTTTGTGCATGAAATTGACCTCTTTTGCCTCACTTGATCTACTTCTATTTAAAGTGGTAGAAGCCCCCGAGGATACCTTATCTCTGAAGGCATCTTACAGTGATAAAGAAATTGAACTTAATAAAGAACAATTTGCCTTTATATCTAAGAACTTCAGCAAATTCTTAAAAAAGACGAAGGGAATAGGTAGCAAGAAATTATCAAATGACAATCTAAATGGATGCTACAAGTGTGGTAAGACTGATCATCATATCAAGGGTTGTCCTTTCTGGGAAATAAAATGGAGAAAGGAAAGGGCTGAAAAGGAATTGAAAGAAAAAAAAACAAAAAGAGGGAAGAATATGCAATGGTAGCAGCTTGCACATTTGACTCAGCTGATGATGAAGTTGATAAAACAGTACTCATGGCTCTTGGATATTCAGACTTGGAGGAAGAAGATGATGCTTCTAAGGTAAATATACTTAAAGAAAAGTTGCATTTGTTTTCTAAAACAAAACTTATATCCTTGTTGAGTGCACTAATTAATGACTTCCAACAGTCTTGCAAGAATCAAATTTGATTTATTGATTTAGAAGCTTGCAAGAACACTGTTGAACAGGAAAACTGATCTCTCAAGAAACAGGTTGAGCAACTTGATTCCTCAAATAATGATCTTATGTCTGAAGTTCTAAAACTGACACTCTCTGAAAAGGGAAAAAACACCAAGAGTAAAGAACAAGAAAAAGTTGAAGTTGAATTGGTCAAGTACAAAGAAGAGTGTAATAATGCAATAGGAATAGTGAATAAACTGAGTCAAGAAGTCTCCAAACTAAAACTTGACCTTGAAAGAGCAACCAAGTGAACAAATTCCTCAAGAATTGTTCATAAGTTGAGTGAAAGATATCACAGTGAAAAAGTTGGTTTAGATTTTCGCAAAAGTCTTGATGCTTATCAAGACTTGTGCTATATCTATGGAAACCTTGGACATCCAACCATTGGATGTCCAGTTGCTGCCAAAAGAAGATCCAGCAGTCTAAATCTAGCCAATAAACTATCTCAGACCAAGAAAAGGATAACTAAATCAGGTCAGAGAAATAGGTCACGTAACCTGTTGCCTGCATGGGCTAGAAGAAATCTTATTCATCCATTTACTTATAAGAAAGGACCCAAGCTTGTTTGGGTGCCTACAGTTAACCCCTAATTTTGTTTTGCAGGTGAGAGTGAAAGGAGGAAAGAAAAATATATGCATAAATAAAGCTTGCTCAAGGCATAAGACTAAAAGAAAATAAAGTTTCTTTGAATCACCATATTTAAAGGGGGAATGGATAATTTGAAAGATGGCTAGATTTTTAGTGCACGTGTAAGGGGGAAGCAATGGAGATTTAAAAAAAAAATTGAGAAAAGAGGATGACTGTGAAACTGATGAGCATGTCAGGAACATGTTGTACCACCTGGTTTAACTGTTGTACAGACTGAGGCCATATTAACAGAGGGAACAACAAATAAAGAAATGGATGCATCAATAAAACCAACACAAGTTGCTGGTAATTTTATTGGTAGTTCATAAAAATTGGTGTTGTCAAAGGAATATTGAGATATCTCATAAGAATCAATGGCTTGAGACTATGATATCCAAAGGAAAGCAATTTCACTCTTAAGGGCTATAAAAATAATTACTATGTCGGTTACTTAATTGATTGGAGAAGAACCAAAGGCACTAAGTAGAGAGCATTTTGAAAGGAATAGGTTAGACTTGGGGATGATTAAAATTGCATGAACTCCCCTCAATGATTGACTAGAATAATCATTTTTCTTTTCAATCTTATTAGCTAAAAAGTTATTCTATTCTGCCTTGCACATTTATTTGTGTGTCCCAATTCAAAATTTTTGACTTTTCAAACCTAATTTTGTATTAGATTGTGCAAAAAATAGGTACAAGCAAGCAATTGTGACCACAAATTTCTTCTTATCAGGTATGTTCTACACTGACATAAGCATTGGTTGTCTAATTTGAAATACTTGATCACACATGTTCATTTCCATACACTTCATCCTCTACTTGTCTAAAAAGCTAATGAATTGTTGACCAAGCTTTCTTTGATTCTCTCCAAATGGGTATGCATAAATGTGTTAATCCTATACCAGAAACTCCTTCTTCTTTCTTAACCAAAATATCAGTTGTGTACCATGGATTTGCCAAGATTGATCATCAATCACATGCAACATATGTTTTTGAAGAATAAAAAGGGACATGCTTTCCCTTTTAGTTCCTAATTGGTTATTTTTTTTTAGGACTTCTCAGTCCTAAATTTAGGTTTGACTTATAAAAAAAATAGATGTTCTTGGAAAGATGAATCATGTTGCTTTATCTATTTCAACAAGGAGGGCTAACACTTATTTAAAAAAAAATCTGAACTAGAAGCTACACAAGACAGTCATGTAGTGGAATAAGAGGTCCTTAAGGATAGGATCATGACTTTGAAGCTTGACCTAAATTGATAGAGGGATGAAAATGTTGAAGTCATTCGTCAATTGACACAGTTGATATCACCTGTTCCACCTTCCTCATCATCTCCTCACTATTTGTATCCTTAGTCATGTCCCACTTTTATACCGTATTTTTTTTAAATGCTCAATTGTTTTGCTTTGTTCAGTACTATCTTAGGTTTAATGTGGAACATGCTTTGTCAGTTAAATGTAATGGTTATCTTTACTAAATTGACTCATATGTTTTCTCTCTTTAATATATTACTAGGTTGGCTAAAGTCTTTGTCTGATTGTTTTGGTGATAGCCCCAGTGGCCATGAGTAGCATAACAAATCACTTTGGCTACTATATTATTACATTGAAATGGTTTTTCGATAATGCCAAAGGGAGGAACATAAGAGGGTTGTGTAATGTTTATAACCCATCTAGTGTTTTATACTTTAGTGCCTACAGGTGGAGATATTTGAATGCACAAAGACAAGAGGTTTGTCATCATCAAAAAGGGGGAATTTGTTGGAACCTTAAAATTTTGATGAATGACAATATGAATTCAAAAAGGTGATATGAGTTAGTTCAATGCAACTAGAAACTTTAACTTACTGATCACATGGGGAATAGAACAAGTTGAATTTGATTCAAACACTTGATGATAAGGGAAAGCAAGTTGAGTTGAAAAAGGAGTCCTACGTAAAGATGGAGTTTCACTTCTGAGCATATCCTGAAGAGTCCTATGTGTAGAAGAAGAAAGATTCTGCATATTGAAGATTTCTATGCAAGATAGGAAACATATAAATTGAACGAATCTTTGTTAGATCAATGAAGTTTTTGATGAATGACACATGAATAGAACATGTTACTTGTCCTGGTACAAGCATAGGAAGGTAGGTTTCAGGTTTTACTGATAAATGCAAACAAAGATTGCTAAAAGTCAGGAATGAATAAACAAACCTAATTTTGATATACTTAAGCTACTAATCACATGAGAAATTGAAGAAGTTGTGGTTGAGTAAAATACTTGAAGATAAGTTGATTTAAAGAGTTGAAGTTTGACTACAACACATCATAAGTTGTATGTTTAATTTATTACAAGGCGGACAGAACATTAAAACAAAGCAAACTACATCATTCAGAAGAAGAGTTGATCAAGGAGTTCTACGAGAAAAAGAGTTCTACTCAATCTAGGAGAGAGAGAGACGGCAGCAACAATAAGAGCGAAAGCAGTCCAATTCAACATAGGAAAGGACATTAACTGGAGTCCAATTCAAGATAGGAGAGGACATTAACTGAAGGGAGTTCAATTCAAGATATGAGAGGAAATCAACTGAAGGTCTCCATCAGGGTTGCTTTAAATACAAGGGAAGAGAGTCAAAGCAAGACACACACTTAAAAAGTAGAAAAGCACAATCAACAGATTGACTTCATGAAGTGCTATTCAATCACTAAAGAAACACATTGAAGAACCAGGCCCTAAGATAGAATCTAGCTAAGAGTTTTAGCTTTCATATTTAGAGTTGTAAATTATTTTTCAACTATTGATGTAATATTAGTTTTAGTGTGTTATAAACTGAATTAGGAGATAGTCTTCGAGTTGGGGAAAACTCAGAGACTTTGGAAATGCATTCCTTGGGAGGTGTCTGTGTAGTTAGGAATTAGTGTTTATAATTCCTAGTCGTTGAGTTAAAAGGAATTAGAGTTTATAATTCCTAGTTGTTGAGATATAGGGATCAGAGTTTATGGTTCCTATTTATTGGTTACAAGAGTTTTGTAATCAGTTGTTGTTGAGGCTTAGAGTTATTTAGTGAAGTTGGGGTTAAATCCTGTAGAGGTGCAGGTCGTGGTTTTTTACACCATTTGAGCCTGGTGTTTTCCACGTAAAAATCATTGTGTTCTTTACTTTCTATTTTACTTCTTCCTTGAAACACGTCAGGCAACCCGTTCCATTGATAAGCAACAGTTAGGAGAAAATAAGATAATCAGTAGGGCACGAACTCTAATATTGGGCTAGCAGAAGGTCTCTCAATCACACTTTTCTTTTGCTATTTTCTACAGTAAGGTGATTACCGTAGTTTACCAATCATTGAAATGACCCTAAATAGGAATATATGGAGGTCAATGATTAAGATAGAAAATTAGTAGGTAGTCGCTCACTACTGTTAGTATTGCTTGTCCTATTCTTCAATTTTTGTGTTACTTGTTGTTTCCTTTGCTTCAGTTATTGTACATTTTGTGGTTGCTTCTTCTTTTTTTTTTTCAGTTGTTTTCCGCATGGCTTCCTTGCCACCGTATTTTTTTTACTTTTTTGTTTTTTAATATGCTTCAGTTGAGACGATGGTCTATTGGAATCTGTCTCTTTATATTCATAAGGTTGGGTTAATGTTACATACAAACCACTCTCCCCAAGCCATCTCTAATATCTCAGAATGGATGTTTATCCCATTCCATAGCATTACTAATTGGATCATATATAACAGCTTCAATATTCTTGTATTCATTCTTGTGTATCATAAGAGTACTTCCCAACCCTTTCTTGCAAGAGAGGCCCTGATTTGGTTCTCCTTGTTTTGGCAATCAGTTAAGTGAGAATTGCTTCTTTCATACTTTCTTCACCTGAAACAGAACGATTACAGAAAGTCCCAAACCCTTTTATTCCAACAGTCACTTTTCACGCTCTCCGTCTCTCCTCTTTCAGGAGACTCCGGTCTTCCAGTAGATTTTTTGGGATTATATAAGTAGAGAAAAAGCAGTAATATGTACCTTTCTAGTTAAGCTAGTCAAGATCAACAATTAATTAACTCTCTTCCTCCCCTCTCGAATAATACATCAACCATCAAAACATCATTCAACCTCGTTACATAAGCTTATACATAACCAAACTCATAAATTGTTGGAGCCACTTCAGCTACAAGAACTA
>NW_025857315.1:52681-58696 GCF_002878395.1 Capsicum annuum
CAAGAAAATGAAGAGATTGATGAGAATGTCACATACCGTATTGACATCGGGTGGATGGAATGAAGGCTCATTTCTGGAATCTTGTGTGATAAAAAGGTGCACCCTAAATTAAAAGACAAGTTCTACAATATTATAGTCCGAACAGTTATGTTTTCTGGAGTGAAGTGTTGGCTTTGTAAGTAGTGTGAATGAAAAATGAATGTGTATTTTTTTTGGAAAGACACCAAGAGAAAGGATGCAATTTGAATAGACACCTTTCACTTTGGATGGTTATAGACTTTCTAATGGGTTGTGACTTTTTTTAGAGTTACACCTTTTCCTAAGAGTTGCACCTTTATGAAGAGGTGCATCTTTCTAAATCATTGATTCTCTTCATGAAGCAACACTTTGATGGCTATAAATACCTGAATTTTTTCTCAGGTAAAGACACAATTTTTAATTAAAAAATAATATTCTTCTTCTATAAACTCTCATGTGATCATAAAATCAATGAATGTGTTCGGAGTTTCTGAAAATTTGAGGTACCGCTATTTCCAGAAAAAGAATTATTTTATACTGGGAAACATAGGTTGCGAGTGATTTAGCTTCACTCGGGATCTTCGTATGAGAATTAGTGCTTGTAGTTGGATTACATTTGAGGGCCTAAATTTATTATATTGTGGTTTGCTTATGTTCCTTCTCTTGTGTCATTCTATCTATACTTAACTTTTATTATTTTCATTTCCTTTATTTCCTTGTTTTGTGTTTTGTATTTAGTGTTTTCCTTTATTTCCGTGTTGTTTCTATTTTCGTATTTTGGTTCATATCATTAGTGGATTGTTGAAAATAAAAAGGCATTTCACATTACTAGAAAGTGAGGATCTAACGACATTCATTTAGTAACATTTAGAACAAATATTAAGAAATAAAGAGTTTATCGACATTTGATACAAAATGTCAAAAAAAAAAAACACATTGGATACAAAATTTAACAAAACAATGACATTTTATACTAAATGACAAAAAAATGATAATTATACTGAATGTGACAAAAATAATATAATTTTATACTAAATGTGGTAAAAACAATGGCATTCTGTACTAAATTTCGTAAAACAACATTATTTGATGCATAATATCAGATTTTTTTATATTTTGTATTAAATATCAGTTTATTACTCGATATATCGATATTTGCAATGATCGTTTATCACTGTCTAATTTATCGAGTCATGATAGCATCTACTATAATCCACAAGTAGGTAAGCCAAACTATATCTCGAAACAAAAAAGTTACGGATTAACCGGCGGAAGACATGAAAATAAAAAGTTAAGGCATTCCAACAAGTTTTTATAGGCATTCAAACAAAACACGAGGTAACTAAAAGAAGTGGTAAATAGATACAAACATATTATACAATAGAGGGAGGAGGACAAAATACAAAAGATGAGATCCCGATGACCTGGTAAGATCGGCATAATAGCCACTAAATCAAAATCGAGTACTAGACAGAGTCAAATATACATCATATTCTTAGAATGTACAAAAAGACATCCAAAAATAGCAGAAGAAGGGGGATCAACTGTGAACTGGAAAAGCTCACCCCGTCTTCGAATTAGAAGCAAGCCCGAGGATAACGCTAGATGTAGTGATTTGTATTCGGATCTGTATCAGGAAAAAGATTCAGAAGTGTAGCATGAGTATCAAAACTACGGGTACTTAGAAGGCATCATAGGACGACTGAGCTAAATCACAGTAAAAGTGTAATAAATTACAAGAATGTAAACTAAATTCAGGAATAAAGGATATAAACGGAAGATAATGCATCATACTGAATGGATGTGATACATATGAGACAAATAACTCAAGGATGAAAATAAAGTCTAACTATAACCTAAGTAGGTCGCCATAAGCTCAAAAGACACACAAAAAAAGAGAATAACCCAATCAAACACCCATAAGTCCGGTGGGTACAAGAAAATAGTAACACTAATATGACGATAAAATAACAACAATAGTAAGTGTAGTGCGATCCAATACATAGTAAACATTCTTGATGCTCCTTCTAAGTCATAACTCAAGTCTGTGCCCTTACCGGGTTTCCAATGCCAAATCGGTACCCAAATTGATCATAAATGATGAACGCAAATCAAAACTAGGGAAAAATATCTTAATAGTAAAATGTTGTGTATAGATCATCAATACCAAACTTGAACCGAAGCTAGAGAACAATACCATAATAGCAAAATGTCAAGATCGAACTGCAATCTGACAAGTTACAAGATAACTGCAAGGTGCTTGACTGAAATTGAAATTCATAATTAAGCTAAATGTAATAATGATCTAAGATTATAATTTCTCTTGAACCCAAGTAGTCATATAAATTCCCAGGTAAGGCGGTCAAGTTTATAAGCGATACAAGATTTTAGTCACTAAGCCAAGTGATATGTTTTAAAGTCAAATACTACCCCAACTGGGTCATGTAATGCCCCGGAAAAAGGGTCCCAAAGCGTTACACGGTGCTTGAGGCTATGAGTAGCCCCAAGCTAACCCTTTGAGCCATTTTCATTCAATTCAACACAAATCAACGGGGTTTCCATAAATAACCCTCAAATATCAACAGAGTAATCATCATCCAAGAATAAAAGAATTTCAGAAAGATAACAAAATACGACTTATTAGTCAACTCCCAACATCTATACTAGTCTGACAAGCCTCTAAGAAAATCAATAAAACCAGCGAGCCATTGAGACATGCCCCGACTGACTCATACTCCGTTATCAAATATAAACAATTCCGTGAAACCAGCATCAGACATCATGTGCTCGGAACATGAGGACTCACCACAACAGAGGATGTAGAACAGCGTGCCCGAAGAATCACTATCGAACCTGGAATTGAGCACCTGAACCTATATTCCGAGAAAATGCAGCCCACATCCGAAGATGTGGATCAGTGCTATGGAAAGGAACCGAGTATATGGGGGTGTATGGAGTTATATAAACATCATCATCATAAATATTTATAAGAAATATGCAGGATGTATGAAAGACTTACATAGCCCGAAGAAAATCATCATAATCTTGAGAGGATGAAATAAGTACAATAACACATGTGAGTCATCATATAATTTGTCAATCACTTTCAGTTCATCAAGAATATCAATTCTCATAATGTAAATATCATTTAAATCTTTTGAAAGAATAAATTTCACAATTCCACTTTCAAATCACTTCACCATTCACCATAGACACAAGGAAACATACACACACACTGGGAGATACTATAACCGACATAAACCATGTGAGCTACATGGAGTCCAACGTACAACCCACATTGGGCAGAGCCGTCCTCTCCTTGCCATCAGAGTAGGACTATCGATATCAAATCCACACAAACTAGTGATCACTATATAAATCAGCCTCAGGCTCACTCCTACGGGGGCACGTAGTTCTAGGGAAGTAAGCTTGCTTTATACCTCCCACTCGGTGCTAAAGATTTCTTTCGGTATTATCTCAGATCATTTTAAAGACAATCCATAAAAAAAGAATTTCAATAATATATAAATATACATCGGGAGCTATCATGCTTCCCATCTATCAAAATCAACCACGTTGTGGATTTCTTTCACACTCGAGTTCAAAACAACTCCATTAAGATCAAAAGTTCAAATCATTCAAAATATCTCAAATATTCAACATCAACGTGCTTATAACACACACTTTCTAAAAAAAAATACAATTTCCAATGGGGATTCACGACCCAAATATCAAAATCATGATAAATATCATTCAAGATTCATGCTTTATATCACCACACATGTAAATTCATCTTTCAAAATCATAAACATCAAGATTTCATAATAATCATCATATGATATAGGTTCATGCTTCAAATTCATAAAAATCAAATAAAAATCATGCCTTTGTAAAGAAAATTACTTTTGGGCACAAGAACGAAAGAGAGTTGTTGTTGAAAAACCCCACATACCTTGAATAATGAACTTTAGATCGATACTCGTTTTTGAGATGTTAATCATGCCTTTGAATGATGGTTCTTGAACTAGAAACTTAAAATCTTGAATAAATTTGCAGAATTAATGGTGAACTTTGGAGGTTCTTGAAGTTGGATGTAGGAGCTTAGGGTTTTCTTTTTGAGGGAGTTTGATGAAATATAACATATAGTGCTTCTAATAGGCTTTAATATAGGGTTTGGATGGATTTTGGGTGAGGGGGAATGACCAAAATGCCCCTAAAAATTAAAAAAATTCTCGAATTTGTTCTTTGGTGGACTGTTTTGGTAGTCTGAAGTAGATCAACCATAACTTTTTGCTTCGATATACAAATTGGATGAAACCAATTTCATTGGAAAGAGGAATCACAGAGCTTTCCTTTGATATATAGTAGATCACCTAGATAATTATGTACAAGGAGTTATGATCGTTTAAAGTTGGAGCAAAAATACGCCAGGCCTCAGTACTTTTTCCTGCACGTTTTACTATTCACTACTATTCACGGTTCGATCGGAATGTTCATAACTCATCGGTCGGGGGTCCATTTTGGATGATCCACATATCGTTGCAAAGATTATTTGATACTCTACACAATGGTGGGTCATAATCTAATACATTTTGCACGGAAAATTTATAATTCATTCTAGAAGATAGAATCCAACACGTTTACACACAAAATTTCATTGAAAAATATCTCGGGGTATTACAACATCCCCCTTGGAAACATTTGCCCTCGAATGACGCTAGACATGCCAAGATAAGATAGGGAATAGAGCATACAGATGAAACCATTCGTTAGACTCATCACCACATCGTTTCTCACTCCGAATGCAACATAGAATGCATAAATTCAAGAAACTACAGCTGAACACATAATAAATGACAGCTGAACTGCAGCAATTTTTATCAAAAGTGCACGATTTAGGAAAGAACGGTACCTTCAGCTTGATCGGAGTTCGCGGAAAATAGGTGCGGGTACTTGTGTCGCATATCCGCCTCAGCTACCCAAGTTGCACCCTCAACAGATTGGTTTCACCACAACACCTTGACCAAGGGAACTTCTTTGTTCCTTAGTCTTCGGACGCAGAAATCAAGAATCTCAACAAGAATCTCATCAAAAGAAAGATTTTCTTGAATATCAGCACTCACAGAGGAATCCACTACCACAGCATCGCTAATATGCTTTCTAAGCATGAAGACATGTAATATTAGATGAACAGAGGACAACTTGAAAGGCAACTCGACTTCATAAGCTACCTTACCAACACGGCTAAGAATTTTATAAGGACCAACATAATGGCGACTAAGCTTCCCCTTCTTCCGAATCTCTTCACCCCCTCATGGGTGAAATTTTTAGATACACTAGGTCACCAACTACAAACTCAAGGTCTCTCATTCTAACATCTGCATATGACTTCTGATGACTCTGCACAGTTTTCAACCTTTTCTTAATCAACTTAACTTTTTCCATAGCCTCAAATACCGAATCAGGACCACTCACAGCTGCTTCACCCACCTCGAACGAACCTATGGGTGATCTATACTTCCTTCCATATAAGGCTTCAAACGGAGCCATGCCAATACTAGAGTGGAAACTGTTATTGTAAGCAAACTCTGTCAACGGTAAGTGATCATCCCAACTTCCCTTAAAGTCAAGTGCACAAGCTCATATCCTCTAAGGTCTGGATAGTCCGCTTAACTTGACCATCAGTCTACAGATGAAAAGTAGAACTCAAAAGCACTTGGGTACCAAGACCCTTCTAAAAAGCTCTCCAAAATTGCGAAGTAAACTGAGTACCCCTATCCGAAATGATAGACAATAGAACTCCATGCAGTCTGACTAGCTCTCGAATATACAATCTAGCGTAATCCTCAGCAGTATATGAAGTATGAACAGGCAAGAAATGAGTAGACTTAGTCAACCTATCAACCACAACCCAAATGGAATCATGATGGCGTCGGGAAGGAGGTAAACCAATCACGAAGTCCATATTTATCTCTTCCCACCTGGAAGTGGGAAGAG
>NW_025857316.1:0-1094 GCF_002878395.1 Capsicum annuum
GGGGTGATTTCTTCTCATATTCTTCTCAATATAAGGTGTGTCAATCCTCCCTCTTTGTTATTTCTAACTAAAGGAATATTTTTTAATTGTTTTCATGGCATAAATGTTGTATGGTTTTGGCTTTTCAAATATACGTTGGGAGTGTTTGTTATAAACACTTGGTTATGGTTTTCCCATGTTTTAATTATAGATTTACATGTTTTAATGGTGATTTAGCAATTTGGTTGCATGGGAATGGTTTATTGGTACTTGGTTTTGGTCTTCCTCTGTCTCGGGACTAGTTTGATTCAATTTAGGTCATCATGGATAGGATTAAAATGTTAAGATTATAAAGCTGCATGGGCTAACTGTTATAATTATCTCTAATCTCAGTACACAATTTTTATCTCTCTATTGGTGCTCGTTTTAGAAGGGGTTGGGTAATAAGGTTAGTCTGAGTACTGCTTTCCATCCACAAATAGATAGGTAACCAGAAAAGAATATACAAATATTAGAAGATATGCTCTATGCAGTTGTGATTTATTGTGGTGGTAATAATTTTGAGCATCTACCTTTTGTTCAGTTTGCTTACAATTATAGCTATCATTCTACTATTGGGATGACCTCTTTTGAGGAATTGTATGGTAGGAGGTATATATCTTCTTTTGGATGCTTTGAGCTTGGTAGTGCGGATATATTTAGTCTATACTTTGTATATCAAGCTATGGAGAAGGATAACTTTATTCGAGATAGTCTTAAGACTGCCCAAATTGACCAAAAACCCTATAGGATGTAAGGCGTAGGGACTTGTATTTTGAGGTTGGGGATAGGGCATTCCTAAAGGTGTCTCCCATAAAGGGAGTAATGTGGATTTGGAATATGGAAAAGCTCAGTCCTTGATATGTTGGTCCATATGTGATTTTAAGGATGGTTGGTAATCTTGCATATGAATTGGAGTTGCCCTCAAATTTAAGTCCCAATTCATCTAGTATTTTATGTCTCTATGTTGAGAAAGTGTATATATGATCCATCATCAATTGTTCCATTGTAAGGATTGGGTATCCTAGATTCTTTAACTTATAAAGACATCCTGGTTGAGATCTTGGATCGGTAGG
>NW_025857317.1:0-4732 GCF_002878395.1 Capsicum annuum
GGTTGTGATAGACGGTAGGTATTTCCATTTTAAATTATACTAATATATGTATCCGTGCGATGCACGAATAATATTAAATTAATACTTCTAATCATTTTATAGTGGAATGTCTATTTTGAGCATGTTAAATAATGTTAGCTTAAAAAATTTCAACTATCATATTATTTCTCAATGAAATGTGGAGGAAAAACATTTGCATCCTACCCCTACCTTTTTTTTTTTATTTTTCATTCGATATTCAGTGTTTGCAAGCTCGACTAAATCCGAATTTGCGTCGAAAAGTCCCATTGGGAGGTAAAGTGCTTCCTAACAAAGGTGACTCCGTACCCAAGGAGGCTTGAGCCCGAGACCTCTAGCTAAGGATGAAGGAGTACTTACATTCCACCATAACCTTTTTTTTTTCCCACCCCTACCCTTATCCCCACCTCCACCTCCATATCCACGCCCCACCCTTACCCTCAATTTGTTTTTTTCTTTCAAAATAATAAATTCTACCCCTCCCCCTACCCCTCTCCCATACACACATGCCTCCACCCCTCCCCTACCCAATCCCCCATCTTTAATCAAATTTATCCAAAAATATAATCATGTAAATGTAAACAACTTTAGGTTTCATATTTTTTCTTTATTATATTATATTATTCACTATTTAAAGATATTAGATTGTTAATATTTTTCTTTTCCTATCTCTAACCAAATCTATTTGAGTAAAAACAATCATGTAATTACAAAAAAAAAACTTTCATGTCTCATATTTTTCTTATTATATTTTTTTGCAATTTAAGGAGTTCAGATTATCAAGGACATTTATATTTTTATTCTACTGCCCCTGATACACGAACAAAATACGAAATCAAAAACTAAACTACGATACGAATACAAAAGATAAAGATAGATAGAAAAGCAATGAGATAGACACAATGAAAGAAATTGAAAGCAAATAAAGGGTGTATCAAACTCTAAACCCTCAATCAATTAAAATGAACAAAGCACCTAAATCTTACAAGACTTCAAGGGAATTGATTCCCAAGCAACTCACGTTTCTAAATAAAAGATCAACACAAGCGAATCCACGCTTGCCTCACACTCTCAAAAGTGTTTCAATTCATAATTCAACATAAACTACCTACGAAAATGCAAAATAAGTGGTATGTATAGTCTAGGCTAGGTTATTACATCATATGGGTCCAAAAGTGACCCATTTAGGAAAGACAAACACATAAGAGCCCATTAAGCACTTACTTGAGCATATAGAGCGCACATGGGTCATATCCCAAGGGTATAGTGGGCTGTTTTGACCTGCTCTAGCAAATCTAGAGTGGGTTGGGTGCACCTCCAAAGCGGATGAACCACATCTCCTCTTTTGGGGGATTTCTAGCCTCGTTTTGTTTTCCATTGGCCTCTCTAACGTCCCTTGAGTCTCCTTTGTCGTCATAATCATCCAATGGACACCTTTCCATATCCCTCAAGAAGTCTTCAAGTATTATTTGACCCGTAAGCATCCTCTCTAGCAACCCAAAGGCCATTTGGCTTGTATCATCCTCCCCTTCTTGAAAAGGATTCGACCTCAAATCCAAACCTTGCAACACCAAAGGAAGAACAAATAAACACAATATCATCACAACATGAGGGTTAGAATTAGCACATTCAATCATACCATCATACCAAGGTTGCACATGCTTAAGATAAAACCAAGCATCAAAATGATCAACAAAGGTTGTATAACCCCACAAATTAAGAGCTACTTGGTCATTCAATAGACTTGGACAAAGGGGTATGCTATAGGAACCATGGTAATCATTGAACCGCTCATGAAGGCTCAAATAGATTCCAAGTCTCAATAAGCTCATAACCTCACTATAGCACTCATCTTTATGGGAGACCTTTCCCTTACACAACTTTAGCCTCTAAAGTAGATTAGAAATCTCCAAGAAAGACTTTCCGTCATAGGGATGAGTTCCAACACCCTCATCCATGTTTGGCTTATCTTCTTGACCAAGCACCAAGTGGTGTGGAAAAGAACCTCCACATTTTAAATGATCACCGGGATCAAATGGGTAGAGTGTATAAGGACATTAGTTTAAGAAACACTTATTTCCTCCAAGATTACCACTAATACAATAATTTGTACCCTCTATACTAGCATGATCATCAACAAAGGCAATTTGAGGGTTATTCCCATTCAATCGACCAACAATCTCAACATCACCATTTATTTGAGGTCCTTTAAACACTTCACAAACATTTCCTGGTCTAGGATCACACACAAGTCGGTCCTCATGACTTCCACAAACCAATGTACTATCACTTATCTCAATGGCTTCAACACTAGGTGGACACAAATTGCTCTTAGTAAAAGATTTAATTTTTTCGTCATAAGGATTAACTAGTGTTTCCACGCTTTCAAGTTGTACATTATCATCATGAAGTATGGAGGCGTTATGTTCACTGAAAGATAAACTATCTTTCACACTTAGTTGACTACTAGCCTCATTTACTAGAGTTCAAGAGTTAGTTTGATTACCTTGAAGTTCGTTTGGAGCATGTCCACTAAAAGAAGATCGGGAATTTGGTGGATTGGATAGGACGGAGTTAGGAAAGAGTAAGAGATCTATTATTTTATCCATCCTTCTTGAGAGTGAACCTTCCATGCTTTTCATTCCTTGATTTACATCTTGTTACACACTCATTATGGCCGCTATTAAAGTTTCTATGTTTATCTCTTCTGAAGCTCTTGGGCTACCTTCTCCCGTTGCCATGGTACATATATAAAACCAATACTAAAAAAAAAAAAAAAAAAAAACACGTTGAAGGTTAAGAAATCAACCTTATAAGCTCTCAAAGTTCACACCTTTAGTTTATCTCTCAATTAGCGTCGAAAGTGTTGATAAGTTGTTTATACTCCAATGAGAATGCTTGGTACCAATTGTGGCTTGAGGTCAGAATAGATTCTTGTTTGAAATTGAAAAGAAAAAACTCAAAAACAACTAACGTACTTGAATCAAGAAGGTTCAACGAAAACAAAAAGAGAAGAGCACACAAGAACGGATGAGAAAGAATCAGACTCTAGAACCAATTAATCAACTAATAGATCAATTATTAGTTGTTAATTAGTGTTTAAGAATCAAAATATGAAGTTAAGAATCAAGAAATAAAGTTATATTGATGGAACCTTGCAAAAAGGGTATTGAAAAAAGTGATCTGCGCTTGGAACAGGATGAAGAGGCTCGGGAGCGGACCTAGCACATATGGGGGGCATCCCCAACGCATAAGCTACTGCTTTGGGATGACCTTGACCTGATTTAGCAGGTTGGGCACGCTTCCAAGGCACCTCCAAGGCAGATCAACTGAAATGCTTGCACAAGGGGCGAAAATGTACTTGTTCTGGTCCCCTTTTTGTCCTTTTCTCTTGAAATATTCTTTGGATCTTCAAAGGTGCTCTTGTACAAGCACTTTTGTACACTTTTTATTTATCCTTTTTGGATCAAACAACAACTTTTTTATGAAGATTCAACTTGAAGATATGAATCTTATCAAGAACACCAAGAACAATTTTGAAAATCCAAAATGCACAACTTCTCCATTTTTGCTTGAAATTTTAACCATAGGCTCTCGTCAACATAAGGAACACATTACATGCATCATTAGCCTTAAAAACATCACCAAAAATTCCAGATTTTCAAACCAACTTGTATTTTCTTCAACCTTCAAAATTGTAAAAATGGTGGATTTTTCAAACTTCTCCAAATGACGCTATCTTTCAACCCTAAGCTTCTTTCAACATTGGAAACATTTTTTCAACTTCTTCAGCCTCAAATTCCAACCAAAAAAATTATAGATCTAAGAACCCATTTCTTCAAATTTCAAGACAACAATGGTGGGTTCTTCCAAATGTACTTCAAAACACACTAAAGGATCAAGTTCCAATCGAAATATCACTAGATGGAACAAATCTAGTGTAGAAACAACAAGAAGGACTCAAGAACACTATTTTTAGGGGGTTTTCTTCAAAACATTTTTGACACACTTTTTTAAAATAATATTTTTTGAGATAACAAACCCTAGATTGACTTCGTGGAAATGAAATCAAGCTCGGCTCTGAAGCCAAATGATACACGAACAAAATACTGAATTAAAAACTAAACCTACGATACGAATACTAAAGCTAAAGATAAATAAAAAAGCAATAAGATAGCCACAATGCAAGGAATTGAAAGCAAATAAAGGGTGTATCAAACCCTAAACTCTCAAGCAATTAAACCAAACAAAGCACCTAAATTTTACGTAGACCTCAAGGAAATCGATTCTCAAGCAACCCACGTTTCTAGACAAAAGATCAATACAAGCGAATCCACGCTTGGAGCACACTCTCACAAGTATTCCAATTCATAATTCAACATAAACTACCTATTAAAATGACAATAAGTCCTATTTATAGTCTAGGCTAGATTATTACATTATATGGGCCCAAAAATGACCCATTTAGGAAAGACAAACACATAGAAGCCCATTAGGCACTTGCTTGAGAATATGGGGCGCACATAAGCCATATACCAAGGGTATAGTGGGTTGTTTTGACCCGCTCTAGTGGATCTAGAGTAGGTTGGACGCACCTCTAAAGCGGATGGGCCTAAAGCGGATGGGCTACATCTCCTCTTTTGGCGGTTTTCTAGCCCCGTTTTGTCTTCTATTGGCCTCTCTAACGTCCCTTTTGTCTCCTTTGTCATCATAA
>NW_025857318.1:0-1914 GCF_002878395.1 Capsicum annuum
TTTAGCGCTGACCGCCAGTAGCTAGCACCTTGAGCAGGGGCGGGACGAGGGACAAGAGCTGGTGCACTAGTAGCCTGTGCCTGAGGTCAGGAATCTCTATTCCCATGTCTAGCATGAGGACAATCTCTAAGTCTGTGGCCCTACTTGCCACAACCAAAAAAACCCCTCAGATCTATGAAACACTTACTGGGATGAACCCTACCATACTTAGCACAAGAAGGATAAATGGGCCTGTTACTAACACTGTTTTGCGACCTAGACATAAAATACCTACCCCCTTGCTCCTGCCTGCCTCTAAATGTGGGAGCACTAGATGATGAAGGCGCTGGCATAGACGGATGTCTCAAAAATTGAGGGTGGTTCCCTCCATGGAACCTAGGCTAGCTATACTCATGCTACTCAAATCTAGCCCTCTTGTTACCCCTCACTCGATCTCTCTACCTAATATTATCCACCTCTATCTGCTGGGCATGCTTCATCAACCTAGCCAGATCCATATCCCTATGCAGCATCACATTCCTACACTCTTTTAGTACCAAACCAAAAACACCTATCACGAATTAGCTCATACTATCTCGGGTGTCAAAAATCAAACCAGGAGCATACTTGGCCATCTGATTGAACTTCAAACAGTACTTCTTAACAGTTATAGAGCCCTACCTCAGGTTTATAAACTCTTCAATCTTTGCCTTCCTCGTCTCAAGTGGAAAAAACTTGTGCAAAAATGCATCTTGGAACACCTGCCAAGTCATAGGAGTGTTATTCTTGCCTCTACACTTCCTCCACAATACAACCCAATCATAAGCAATGTCCTTCAGCCTGTAGGATACCAACTCAACACTTTCTTCCTCAGAAATATTCATCACTTGCATGATCTTTCTTACCTCCTCAAGGTACAACTGTGGGTCCTCATCTGCCTTAGACCCATAAAACTCTGGCGGATTCATCCACATGAAATTACAAATTCTAGCCGAGGCTACATCACCTCCCTGCTGATTAGAAACTGTGGCCTGGTTATTGGCCCAAACATTGATGGTGACTTCTTAGGCTAATGCCTGAAAGGCCTCCTAAAACTCAGCATGAGATACCATCTCATTCAAAGGTTCAACAGATGGGGGTTGCTCATCGTTGTTTCTGTACATATTTGCTCTTTGGGGAGGAATTTTTTGAAAATAGAAGAGCACGAATTATTAGATCAAAGGGACAACTGTAGGAACAATAGAATCTAAAAATAGAAACAATTTTTTCTTAAACCATTTTATAGCCTCTTGCTTATAGATGTGGCACGCTAAACAGCGATGATCAAGACTCTACTCAATGCGGCTTTTCAGACTCCCTAGGCCTCCTTAAACCCTTAGGTTCTAATACCAAGTTTGCAATAACTCGAAATTGTCTCCTGGGACGTCACACAATTCTTAAGGCTACAAGTAGCCCCAAGCTAACCCCTTGAGCCTGTTTCTAGTAATAACACTCATTTCAAGATGATATAATTCAAACACTAGAAAAGTCATATCATATAAAAGGAAATATAGAGAAAATGCTCGTTCCAAACGACTATAATACAGGAAACCTCAACACAACCACAATCTGATAACTAGTTTGACAAAGCCTCTACTAATCCATGGACTAGAGAGTCATTGGGGTAAGTCCCCAACTTACTCAAAATGAACTAAAAGTAATAACTTAGTCTATCAAATACTGAACTATCTGATGATAGATCCTCAAACCATGAGGACTCATCACTGTAGAGATGTATACAGAGGTACTCGAAAGTCACTAACAATGCTGGGACTGAGGCCCTAAAGACAATGTAGCACATAGACGTATATGTGGATCAGTACTTGGGAATGTACTGAGTATGTGGAGGTGCATGTATTTATATAAAACAACATCAATACTCTTTAACCAAATTAT
>NW_025857319.1:0-1894 GCF_002878395.1 Capsicum annuum
ATAGGACCTAAAATGGTGGACTGCATGTTCATAGGATATGCTAAAAGTAGTAAAGCATGTCGATTTTTGGTTCATAAATCCGAACATCCGGATATTAATGAAAATACGGTAATTAAATCAGACAGTGTTGAATTCTTTGAAAACATTTACCCGTATAAAATTATACATGAACAGTCTAGCGGAGGATCTAAACGACCTCGAGATGAACCAAGTGAGAATATACATAATGAAGAAAATCCAAGACGTAGTACACGTCAAAGAACGTCAACTTCGTTTGGATCGGATTTTGTAACATTTCTCTAAGAAAATGAGCCTCAAATATTTAAAGAAGCGACGTCGTTGTCAAACTCATCTTTTTGAAAAGAGGCAGTCAATAGTGAGATTGATTCAATCTTAAACAACCATACATGGGAATTGGTTGACCTTTCTCCCGGAAATAAACCTTTAGGTTCTAAATGGATATTCAAAAGGAAAATAAAGGCGGATGGTACTATTGACAAATACAAGGCGAGACTTGTAGTAAAAGGCTTCAAACAGAAGGAAGGCCTTGATTACTTTGATACATACTTACTAGTAACAAGGATAACCTCGATTCGAATGTTGATTGCCTTGGCGGCAGTATATGATCTTCAAATCCATCAAATTGATATGAAAACCACATTCCTAAATGGAGATTTGGAGGAAGAAATTTACATAGAACAACCTGAGGGTTTTATGGTTCCAGGAAAGGAAAACAAGGTGTGTAAACTTATCAAGTCACTACATGGACTAAAGCAAGCACCAAAACAATGACATGCGAAGTTTGACCAAACCATGTTGGCAAACGAATTCAAAATAAATGAATGTGATACATGTGTTTATATTAAAGACACTCCAAATCACCAAGTCATTCTATGTTTATATGTGGATGATATGTTGATCATCAGTAGAGACATTTCTGACATAAATGCAACAAAATGAATGCTCGAGAGCAAGTTTGATATGAAGGACGTTGGAGTTGCAGATGTGATCTTAGGTATAAGAATCCATCGAACTCCACAAGGGTTGGCATTGTAATAGTCTCATTATATCGAAAAGGTACTTGACAAGTTCAAGTATATGGAATTCGGTATTGCCAAGACTCCATTGGATGCGAGCTTTGCACTTCGAAAGAATAAAGGTGAAAGTGAATCGCAATTGGAGTACGCAAGAGTATTGGGATGTTTAATGTATATAATGAACTGTACACGATCAGAAATAGCATGCGCTATAGGTAAATTGAGTCGGTACACGAGTAATCCCAACAAAACTCACTGGATGGCAATAAAAAGAGTTTTGGGGTATCTTAAATACACTCAAAATTATGCTCTGGATTATAATAAATATCCTGTGGTACTTGAAGGATATAGTGATGGAAATTGGATCACCGGATCGATCGAAGTAAAATCCATAAGTGGATGTGTATTTACTATTGGTGGAGGAGCAGTTTCTTGTAAATCATCCAAATAGACCTGTATCACTCGCTCTACAATAGAATTTGAATTTATCGCTTTAGATAAAGACGGTGAAGAAGCAGAATGGCTCCGGAATTTCTTAGAAGATATTTCGTATTGGCCCAAGCCAGTGGCACCAGTATGTGTACACTGTGATAGCCAAGCGGCAATAGGTAGGGCAGGGAGCATGATGTATAACGGTAAATCTCGTCATATAAGACGAAGACATAATATTGTAAGAGAACTTCTCTCTAGAAGAATTATCACTGTAGACTATGTAAAGTCAAAGGATAATATATCGGATCCACTTACAAAAGGCCTATCTAGAGAAGAAATAGGAATGACATCCAAGGGAATGGGTTTAAGGCCTAGAATGAGTCAGCATGGCGGTAACTCTACCTAGCAGAATGGAGATCCCAAGA
>NW_025857320.1:0-3247 GCF_002878395.1 Capsicum annuum
CGTTGGTCCCCTGCTGTAAGTGTAATTCTCTGCGGTTGTAATACTCTGGTAAGTCAAGTCTGGCCTTAGGATTATTCTTTATTTTGCCGGTAACATCCATAACTATATTGAACAAGTTGTCAAAGTAGTTCTTCTCAGTATGCATGGCATGAACATTATGTCTAAGTAAATTAGCTGGCCAATATTCTAACTCCCAAAATATATTTTGCTTAGTCTAGTTATACGAAATGTCATATCCATCAAGCCTGTACAATCATTCTCGCTGGCTTTGAGCAAATCCTGAACTATTTCCCAAATGTCATGACCAGACAGCCTAGGAGGTGAACCATCATATTCCCTTTTATTCCTCCTGAATGCATTCTTGATTCTCTTAAATTCATGGTCAGGTGGCAGGAAACAATGATGACAATCAAACTATGAATTTTTCCTGCCATGTCTCAATGTGAAAGATTTTGTTTTTTTCCATGCAGTATGGACAAGCCATCTTTCCAGCTGTCATCCACCCAGACAACATTTCATAAGCAGGAAAATCATTAACAGTCCACATTAGATATGCACGCAGATTAAAATTTTATTTAAGAGAGATGTCCCAAGTTTCAACCCCCTCATGCCATAAAATTTGAAGTTCATCGATCAAAGGTTGCAACTAGACATCTATTCTGCTTTTTGGATTACGCGGGCCAGGAATAACACAATTCAAAAATATATAGGGACTAGTCATCAACAATTCAGGAGGAAGATTATAAGGAGTGATAAATACAGACCAACATGAATATGGTGCACCACCAACTAAAAAAAGAGAGAAACCATCCGCACATAATCTCAATCGAATGTTTCGTGGCTCAGTTGCAAAATTCGGATAAGTTGTATCAAAATACTTCCAAGCCTCTCCATCAGATGGATGACACATAACACCAGTGGGCCTTCTATTTTCACTGTACCATCTCATATGAGGAGCTGAGCTGTTTGAAGCATAGAACCTCTTCAACCTTGGTATAAAAGGTAAATAATGCATCGCCTTAACAATAATTTTATTTCCAGTAGAACCATGTTAATATCAAGAGTGCTGAAAAAAATTACAGAACTCCAGGTTAGCATCCCTCTTAAAGTATAACATCCATCCATTTTCACAGCAATCAATTCTAACCGAGGATAGACCTAACTTTGACACCAATCTTTTTACCTTATAGAAAGAATCAGGAACCTCCAAGTCGGGGTCAACTAACTCTTTAATAAAATCTATAATTGAGTCTATTCCTCCTTCCGCAATATTCCAGTCAGATTTAATACTTAATAATCTAACAACAACAAACAAAACAAAGTGCAAACAACCATAAGAAAAGGATGACTAGCAACATGCAATTCATTGTAGAAATTCCCCACTTCACTATTAGGAACATGTTCAACATTTTCCCTTAAGTCAACCCCCTGTTGCATCTCAAAAGCATCGTGCAGCATTTCTGTCATCCTAATAACTTGATATTCATTATGCCCTTCAGACCTACTACTTTCTCCAACAACTAAGTTCTTTTGCGCTACACCACCATGAATACCATGCACTCTTAAAAAGTTCTCGCGAAACCCCTTTCTATAAAGATGTTCCTTTACATCTTCTTTACCAACAAGATTTATACCATCACATCTAACACAAGGACAACGAATAATCCAAAAATGTGTCCAAACTTCAAGTGTCTTACCATGATCAACAAAACTTTTCACATCTTCAACGAATTACTCCCTAATACCCATTCTATTATCATTGTTCCAGCTATATATCCAGCTATAATCAGGATCCATCTACGCATTCAATCAAATTTAACTAATTAGTTCCTACACTTAACCATTTTCAAGTGACTAAGTGACCTAACAAATTGCATTCAAAACAACTAATTCCCCTTTAAAGTCCTTACACTAAACCATTTTCAAGTGACTAAGTGACCTAACAAATCGCATTCAAAACAACAAATACCCTATAAAGTCCCTACACTTAACCATTTTCAAGTGACTAAGTGACCGAACAAACCACATTCTTGACAAATAATTCCCCTTTAAAGTCCCTACACTTAACTAGTTTCAACCACCTAAGTCACCGAACAAACCACATTCAAAACAAATAATTCCCCTTTAAAGTCCCTACAGTTAACCATTTTTAAGTGACTAAGTGACCGAATAAACCACATTTTTGACAAATAATTTCCCTTTAAAGTCCCTACACTTAACCATTTTCAAGTGACTAAATGACCCAACAAACCACATTCTTGACAAATAATTCTCCTTTAAAGTCCCTACACTTAACCATTTTCAAGTGACTAAGTGACCTAACAAATCGCATTCAAAATAACAAAATATCCTTTAAAGTCCCTACACTTAACCATTTTCAAGTGACTAAGTGACCGAACAAACCACATTCAAAACAAGAAATGATATAAGATCATGTTGACAGTACAAGAAACAAGCAACAACAAAATGTCAAGAACAATGCAAGTGAATCGCACAAGGCCACACACGGCTTCACTAGACTTCAATATGAATAATAAAAGGAAGATAACAACAATAGTGAATCTCACAAGGACCCACACGTCTTCACTATGTCAACTTAACTTTGATATTTTCCTTAATTTCTTGATATTTCAAAATGGCAGCTTCAATTTGCTTCTTGCTTCTCTCACGGGAAGCTGCACTATCAAAAATGATGATCTTAGCAAATTAAAAGACAGACTACTGCAATTTTCTCCAAAATACCCATCTACTCTATGCTACATTCATGTTTAAGTATTGGAAATATGAGAGAGTTAATGCAGTATTTAGTTTTATAACATATATAATGACATATGAACACCTAATAATATTGTTTCTAATAGTAGTAGCCTTTTTTTTTCCTAAACATATTTTAAGCATTTTAATGTAATTTTCAGTATTGTTTCTAAATCCCTATAAATAGTTATAGTTCCCTGTATCCCGTATCTTAAAGGTGTACAATTTATCTGAAGTGAAAATGTCAGTAAGGGAGGGTGGTTGTGCATGTCCAATAGATATAAATATGTGAAAGTGACACATTATTTTACCCAAAAATAAAACGATAGAAAAGTGATAGGCTATATACATAAGAACTAACCAATTCCATTGGTGACTGTAAACATGTATTTAAGCCTCAAATAACTCTTAACTTAGCTATTAAGAA
Organism: Capsicum annuum; assembly: GCF_002878395.1. Taxonomy (NCBI): domain Eukaryota; kingdom Viridiplantae; phylum Streptophyta; class Magnoliopsida; order Solanales; family Solanaceae; genus Capsicum; species Capsicum annuum. Next base: position 3,182 of record NW_025857320.1, read on the forward strand.
CACCATCTAGTATATAACTAACGGTCTTCACACTTAGTAATACAAGGGCACTATCTAAGAAAATAT
>NW_025857321.1:0-12074 GCF_002878395.1 Capsicum annuum
ATTAGTTATGGGGAAATTAAGCAAATTAATTGGTGGAAAATTAAAAATTGATGGTTTAGCCTATGAATAAGGGTAAAATCACTGGGGTTTGGTTCCTATTGCCTAGAATTAATGGTAAGTTGTTGATTACTCTTTATTTGTTATTTTTAGATTGAGAACAATCTGAAGCATTAAGAAAGGAAAAGGTTCTAGCGGATTAGTTTTATTCAAACTCTTTATGGGGTAGTTTATGGTTTTTATAATAGTTATAGACTTGATTTAGATGTCATTCCTATTCATAAAATGAATTTTTTTGGATTGGCCTTCGGACATGTTTGTGACTATGAGAGGGTTATTGTTGTGTGTACTAGCATGAGTTAGATGATAGTGAAATTATAATACCCCAAATCTGGTACTCGAAACGCTACACGGTGCTCATGACCCCGAAGGAACATAAGCTAACCCATGACTGATATCTGTACCTGTATACTGCATAAAATACTTTATAATGTGGAAATATGAACTGAAAGGTCATAAGGTTTAATACTGAACATGATCGAAATGATATAACATTTATGTGGGGTAATAGAATACCCAAAACAAAACTAAACATACTGAAGTCTGAAACATAATAGTCTAGAAAGCCTCTAACTGACTGAACTATCTGAGTAAGGAGTTGATGGGAGATGTCCCCAACAAACTCTAACTAAATAACTTATTAATGAGATAATAGGAAAATGATCATGTCCTCGAATGATGAGGACTATCTTCTAACTCTGTCAGCGGATATCTGGAATCTACTGTTGCTCTAGAGCTCGTGTCTCTGAACCAATGGTATGAGACACCATAGCACAAATGCATCACCACTTTAAATGAACTGGTAAGCATGTGAGGTACGCTAAATGTATGAGGTTCATATGCATGAGCAATAATAATAACTGACTAACTATCATGAGCATGAGAATACATGCATGAGACATAACAACTGAAACTAATACTATGATAACATAATTACTGAATCTAAATATAACTGATAACATGAGTGGAAATATCTAACAGTTCTGAATCTAATAGAACTATCTACGTTTCGTACTGTATCTGAGTTGACTGTATCTGACAGTCCTGAAATTTAAAGAACTATCTGACTTCTATTACTGAGACTGATTGACTATATCTGACAGTCTTGATTCTGCAACATGAAACTGTGGGAAGTAGTTTTCTAACTGACATGCCCCTGATATGCCATTATGGCTGAGTTGGGGTCCTATCTGTAACCCCAATTAAAAAGGGTGTCAATACCGCGCTACCTAAATGGACAAGCTATGGGCGACTTTCATCTGATAGTATCCCCTATACAAGAATGGTGGGGCCTTTATCTGACAGTTCTTATTCACCTCATCAACTATCATCGGACAGTGTTGATGTCTCAACCTATGCTAGCTACATAGTTCTGGAATGCAAGGATGACTTCTAAGAATCACACCCTCTTTTGATAATGTGTGTTCCCATCTTTTGGTTCACTTGGTGCTAATTTCTACTCCCATTATAATAGACTCTAAACATGATTTACTAAACTGAACATAGGCTGAGTTACTAAATTCTGTTGACTGACAAAATTCTACTGATATCTGGCAACTGACTGAGTTTATTAGATCTTGGAGATTTCCTGAGTGATAAGACTATCTGAAGTCTAAGCATTCATATCTTGACTCAGAGTATCATGAAAACATGACATGGCTCTCGACACACAAATAATATTTCATGTACGAGTACCCCCAGGACTCAATGAAAGGAAACTGACCAAGCATAACTTACTAGAACTTGAATCTAGAAAAGAGATTCTTGGGCTTGGGCATAAACTTGAATCTAGAAAAGGGATTCTTGGGCTTTATGGATGAAAGGAGTCCATGAATGAACACAATTCATAACTTAGTTCATGATTTTGTAAAGATTTATGGAGAAACTTTCTTGGAATAAGATCTTCAATAAAAACTCTAGCTTGTTCTTGAGAGATTTTTGAGAAATAAGAGTGTATTTTGGATGAAAAGTGACTGAATCATGTGTTAAAGGGGTTAAATAAAGGTGGGAAGTTGACCTTTTTAATCCTAGATGCATTATCTAATTTAAGTAAAATTTTCCCGAACTGAACCCCTGGCACAATATGGTGCTATCACACCATGTCACTAGAATTTGACAATTGGGAAATTGAGAGATGGCACAACATAGAGCCATCGTGTTTCCCCTTCTTTTGCAACCTGGAGCTTTGGCACGACGCGGAGAAAATGGCGCTGAGACATAGGAAAAGGACAATTCTAAATTTTTCCCTGGCGCAATGCGCTATAATCTTGGACCCCTACTGGAATTTTCCAAATGCTATTTCCTCTTGTGGTACGGTGCGCCACTGACTAATATGACACCGTTTTACGACGGGAGCTTAAAATAGTCATAACTTTTGACTCGGTTATCAGATTTAGGCTAATCTTATATCGATGGAAAGATTATTGAATTTTTCACATGAAAAAAATGAAAAATCCTCATGGAATAACCATCATTAAATTGAGAAGCTAATAGTAGACATTCTTTATATGAAATTAGCTAGGAAAAGTATGTGGTATTACAGAAATTGACCAAGTCTTTTATGATGATAAATTATCTACTTGAATTATTAGTTCAATATGATACCTCTTAGGTGATATTTATTGCATATTATTGGTACATTATGATATATATTGAGTGATATTAATTGTATTTCATGATATTATGATATCCAGCGGGCCAATACTATAAGGGTAGGAATTACTTATTTATTGATACTTTAGAGAGTCAAGTAGCATGTCAATACAGTACAAGAACAGAGTTAGTCCCCTGCATGTCCTCAATATTGGGTATAATAAGTCCCTTAGCGTGTATATATAGATTTGAATTGATAGTTATGATATTTATGATGCATTGGTTTCAACATGATATTAGTGCTTCTTTCATAAATCTTGCATTATGTGTTCTGTGCTTAAGGTAGGGTTGCACTAGTATGATAGGATTGTTAAATGTATTAATGAATAGATTTTGGTATGCACTTGGGGTACTTAGAAGGGGTATTAATTCCTTTTTATGGATAATGTCTTTGTAGTCTAAAATAGTTGATAGTGTGAAGGTTGCAATCTAGTTAAGCATATCAATTGGTCGCAGGTCCTTTAGTTTTGGAGGTTTTTGATTGAGTTGAGATTACTTTTTATGTAATGACATACTAATTTACTTATATTTGATTTATGTGTATGTGTGGCTGTGCAAAAGTAAGACGATGATGCCTACTCATAAATAAGATTTTGTACAAATATTACCTATGCTCATCTTTTGATAACCGTAGATTGTGTTCTAGAGACTTCTACGAGACCTTACCTCAAGCGTGTGGTATACAAACTTTGATCCAAGGGTGAACACTTGTTATCTAGGTTATTTCGGATCTTCTTAGTCATTCTTGTCCGTCTTTCAAACAAAGAGACATTCTTTATGTTTTTGCTATTTAGTATATTTTTGGTTTGAAGCTCTTGTGCTACATCTTTTGAGTTCTTGGGAATTATAATAGTTAGTTTGAATTAATCCCACACTTTATTTACCAATTCTTGAGATAATTATGATTATTATTGACATATTGATTAATCTAACTTAAGAATACAAGATATTGGGGAATGATAAAGATTGTTCTCCCACCAGAGGGTTAGTGTTGGTGCTACTCTTGATCATTTGGATCATGACAAAATTGGTATCAAATCCCTAGGATTATTTATCTCATCATATAAGAACATGTCTAGTAGATCGTTTTAGAAAGGTATGGAGACATCTGTTCTTTTATTCTAGAGGCTATGGGACTCAAGAAAACTCTAATCTTTTTTTCTTTTGAACTATTACTTGGTCTAGTTAGTGTTTGGTGATCCAAATTAATATTTGACATTTTTCATTCTTATTCTCATAAATAGTAAAAAGACGATATACTAGAGCTAGAGTATTAGCGCCCAAATTAGCCATTATGATATGGTTTGTTGAATAGGATAGTAGTAGGGAAAGACGAGGTAAACGAGTGTAGCCCTATCTTGGGTAGTGATCAGGCTACAAGACCATCTCAATAAAGGTCAAAATTTTCTTCCCAACTATGGATATTCTTAAGGTTGCAGAGGATGGAATGATATTGGTGTAGGATGAGGAGACACATATTCATAATAGGGTAACACCAGCTTAGTGAAATGCAACTTTGATTCAGATGGTTGCTGACATAATTCATCCGGTTATAAGCTTCTTGTTTGGGTTGACAAGTAATATGGCTATTTGAGAAGGTTTTGCAGGTTTGCATCCAAAGATGCAACTTGTTGCTTCTATGGATCCTCAATTGATGAGGTATAAGAGATGGGTATTTTTTAGACAACTAGTGGATCTAATGATAACAGAAAATGAGCCTAATTTGTTTTGAAATTTTATAAAGATGAAACCTTTTATTTTCCATGGCACTGACTCTAAAGATGCTTGTGAGTTTATGTTTATTTTTAGAGAGACTTTATAAGATATGGGTGGTTGAGAGATATAGTGTGGAGTTTGTCATTGTGCGATTTTAGGGGGATACCAAGATGTGGTGGAGGGCGTACATATAATGCATGAATGTAGGTTTACCTCAATTATCATGGATTCAATTTGATTCTACATTTTCAGAGATGCACATGCCTCATACTTTAAGGAAAAGAGAGAGATATTTCCCTAACCATAAGCAAGTAAGCATGTCGTTTGTGGCTTATGAGGCTAAATTTTATTATTTGTCTCAATATCTTCATAGTTTCAAAATACAGAGGAGGAGTGAACATTGCTTTGTGAAAAGTTCGAATACCATTCTTCATATTTCTATGCTATAGATAATATCTTTAGGTATGTTCTTCCAGGAAATGGTCAATTTTTTTAAGAAGGTCTAAGGTGTGAGATAATATACAAATGCCAAATCCACAAGCACAAAATTCCCAAAATTTAGAAAATTACTATAGTACTAATTCAAGGGGTCTGAGTTCACAGGGATACCATACCTACCCTATTTAGATAGGGCTATAGGTTTTTGCTAGGGGTCTACCAGAGGCTAGTTAACCGTCTTCAGAGTTTAGTGGTTATTTGACTTTATCTTCTTCAGATCAATATCCTACCCCATACCATACCTTTTATGAGTGCGGTGGGGTTGGTTACATCCTAAATTATTATCCTAACTACAAATACTTTAGTTATTTAGGCCAGTAACAGGCTTATTATTCCTAGGTTCCACTAGATATGGAAGGAGGAGAAAATGGTAGAGTTTCTCTATAGGGTGGGCATGGTAGTCACCAGATAGGTAGAAGTGGTGCGCATGTAGATTGTGGTGTTCATCAACCCAACAGAAGCAACACACAGATGACAGAAAAACCTACAATTATACTTTTCCAGGCTGGACTAGGGAAGAGGTATCTTATACAGTAATCACATGTATTATTCTTTTTTGTGACTGTATGCCCACTATTTTGTTTGATACTGGTTCTACATTCTCATATGCTTCTGTTAAATATGTTGTGGGGTTGATATAGTGTATGATATGCCTGATCATCATGTGTATGTGTCTACTCCAATTGGGGATTTAATTGTTATTGATTAGGTATATTGTGCTTGTTCTATTTCATTCATGGGCTACAATAATTGGGCGAATATAGTGATCTTACAAATGATAGATGTTGACATAATTCTTGGAATAAGTTGGTTCTCTCCATATACCATTCTTGACTGTTACGCTAAGATAGTAATAGTGGATATGGAAAGAATTGATAGATTAAAGTGGGGGCACGAGTATGGTTTTTTTTATATGGGACGTATCTCTTTGTTTCTGCCAAAATGTTGATTGGGAAGGGGCGACAAACTTTCTTTGCTCATCTTTGGGATACTATTGCAGAGATCCTTCCTACGAAGTCAAATTGATCCGATGGTGTGTAACTTTTTAGAGGGTTGTAATGATGACTTTCCAGATATGCTACCATATCATGACACTAATTTTTGTAGAGGTTTAGCGCCAGAATCTTTTCCCATCTGTATTTGTCATGACCAAAATTATTAAATAATGAAGGAACCTACCCTTACCACCCATTTAACATAACATGCAAAAGTCTTTATTAAATAGAAATAACCAACCTTTATTACAATTGTTTTATTACAATCTACTGTTGCTCTGGTGCTCGTGTCTCTGAACCTATGGTATAAGAAACCATAGCACAAATGCGTTAGTACTTTGAATATACTGGTATGCATATAAGGTAGGCTGAATGCATGGGGTTCATATGAATGAACAATAATAATAACTGGATAACTATCATAAGAGTGAGAATACATGCATGAGACATAACAACTGACACTAATACAGTGATAACATGATTACTGAATCTGAATATAACTGATAACATGAGTGACTGTATCTGACACTCCTGAATCTGATGGAACTATCTGAGTTTTGTACCATATCTTAGTTGACTGTATTTGATAGTACTAAAATTTGAAGAACTATCTGAGTTCTATTACTGAGACTGATTGACCATATTTGACAGTCCTGATTCTGTAACATGAAACTATGGGAAGTAGTTATCTAACTGACATGTCCCTAATACACCATTATGGCTGAGTTGGGGTCCAACTTGTAACCCCAATTGTAAAGGGTGTCAATACCGTGCCACTGGTAAGGACAAGCTGTTGGCGACCTCATCTGATAGTGTCCCATATACAAGAATGGCAGGGCCCTTATCTGACAGTGCTTAACCACCTCATCAACCTTCATCGTACAGTGTTAATGTCTCAACTTATGCTGGATACATAGTTCTGGAATGCAAGATGACTTCTAAGAATCATACCCTCATTTGATAGTGTGTGTTCCCATCTTTGGGTTCACTCGGTGCTAATTCCTACTCCCATCTGAATAGACTCTGAACATGATTTACTTCGCTAAACATGGGCTGAGTTACTGAATTCCATTTATTGACGGAATACTACTGATATCTGACAAATGCCTGAGTTCATGAGATCATGGAGATTTCCTGAGTCATAAGACTGTCTGAAGTCTAAGGATTCATAGCTTGAATGAGAGTATCATGAAAACATGACATGGCTCTTGGCACACAACTAATATTTTGTGTACGAGTACCCCCAGGAATCGATGGAAGGAAATTGACCAAGCATAACTTACTTGAACAAATAACTAGCATCATAATCCATAATACATTTATAGGAGCATTTCATCAAAACATGTGATAGGAATAGCTTGTACATACATGGGGATTTCATGGTTTCAAGATAGTTAAGGACTTTTTCTTCATCTAGGCATTCAATCAAACATATTGTAGGATGGTACATGCAAACATCATTGTACAATAATTAAACATAATGGTTCAATTCTAATTTCATTATTCAAGGATTTAGTCATAGGTTAGCATGAATCTATATCTATAATAATTTATCCCACATAGAATTTATCACCCACCATGGAGTAGAATTCAATTTCTCATTATCCACATGAACAAGAGTAACCCAATCATGAAATTCATAAGAAAATCCATAAACTTGAATTTAGAAAAGGGATTCTTGGGCTTCATGGATGAAAGAAGTTCATGAATGAACACTATGCATACCTTAGTTCATGATTTCATGAAGATTTACGGAGAAACTTTCTTGGAATTGGATATTCTATGAAAACCCTAGCTTGTTCTTGAGAGCTTTTTGAGAGAAGAGAGTGTATTTTGAGTGAAAATTAGCTGAATCACGTGTTAAAAGGATTAAATAGGGTGGGAAGTTGACCCTTTTCATCGTGGAAGCCTCATTTAATTTGAGTAAAATTTTTCCGAACTGAACCCCTGGCGTGACGCGGCGCTATTGGGTCATGTCACTAGAATTTGACAATTGGGAAACTGAGGGATGGCGCGACGTAGAGCCATTACATTACTCCTTCTTTTGCGACCTAAAACTTTGGCGCGACACGGAGGAAATCGCTCTAAGACACTGGAAAAGGACAATTCTAAATTTGTAACCTTGTGCGACACGCCATAATCGCGGATCCCTACTAGAATTTTCCACATGCCATTTCCTCTTGTAGCGCGACGCTCCACTTACTAATATGGCGTTGTTTTACAATAGGAACTTAAAATAGTCATAACTTCTGAGTCGGTTATCAGATTTGGGTGAATCTTATATCGATGGAAAGCTTATTGAATTTCCCACATGACAAAAAGTGAAAATTCCTAATCGCATCACAATTATTTAATTTAGAATCTAATACTTGACATTCTTGAGATGAATTAGCTAGGAAAAGTATGGGGTATTACAATATCTCCCCCTTGAGAACATTTATCCTCGAATAAGACTAACTGAGAGGGGAGAAAATACAACTGACGTACTTACTGAACATGAATAACTGGAACATGATCTCATGAATGAAATGACTGACAAGATGAACATATAATATAGAACATGCATATCTAATGCATGTATAAATGATTCATGAATGCATGGTTGAGTGTTTTGAAGAACTAAGTTTCTCACAATGAGAATACATATATAATGCATAATTACATAATTGAACTAATACATGAGTGCATGACTGAATATGCAATGGTACTTGATACCAAGTTTATAATGGGAGCAAGAGCATGAAAGTGCATACCAAGTTTTGTGATGAAAACTGAACATGAAACTGAGTATGCTTAAGGAAAACTATTACCTAGAGCTTAATCTGAGTTGGCGAAGAAGAGGTGAAGATACTTGGTACGCATGTCTACCTCTATTTCCCAAGTAGCTCCCTTGACAGACTGATTTCACCAAAGAACCTTAACTAGAGGGACTTTTTTGTTGCTCAATCTATGAGTTTGATAGTCTAAGATTTCAACTGGAATCTCTTCATAAGAGAGAGTGTTATGAACATCAATGCTCTGAATAGGGACTACAACTGATGGGTCACCTATGCAGTTCTTGAGCAAAGAGACATAAAAGACTGGATGAAGTGAGACCATATTTGAAAGTAATTCAAGCTCATAAGCTACCTTACCGAATCAACTAAGCATCTTGAAGGGACCGACATATCGGGGACTGAATTTCCCTTTGTTTTCAAACCGCTTCACTTTCTTTATGGGAGAGATCTTTAGATAGACATAGTCACCAATTTCAAACTCGAGATCTTTTCTATGAACATATTCATAAGACTTATGTTGTCTCTGAGCAGCCTGGAGTCTTTCTCTAATCAACTAGACTTTTTCTAAGGCGTCGAATACTAACTCAGGCCCTATAACTGAGGCCTAACTAACCTTGAACCAACCAATTGGAGATCTACATCTCCTACCGTAGAGAGATTCGAATGGAGCCATCTGAATATTGGAATGATAGCTATTGTTGTATGCAAACTCAATCAATGGTAAGTGGTCATCCCAATTTCCCTTAAAATCAATTGCACACGTCCTTAGCATATCTTCTAACGTTTGAATGGTCCTTATAACTTGACCATCTGTGTGAGGATGAAAGGCTATACTGAGATGAACTTGGGTACCAAGACCCTTTTGGAATACTTTCCAAAAATGAGAGGTAAATTAGGTACCTTTGTGTGAGATCATAGTTAGAGGAACACCATGCAATATGACCAACTCTTTGATGTAGATTTTGGCATTATCCTTGGCTGAATAAGAGGTATGAACTTGAAGGAAATGAGCTGATTTGGTCATTTATCTACAATGACCCAGACTGAATCATGCTGTGACGAGTTCGAGGAAAACTCATCATGAAGTTTATGTTCATAACTTCCCACTTCCACGTAGGAATGTCGTACTCCTGCATGGACCTAGTAGGCTTATGATGCTCTATCTTAACCTACTGCCATGTATAGTACTTAGCCAAAAACTCTGCAATATCTCTCTTCATCCCATTCCACCAATAGATTTCCCGTAACTCGCGGTACATCTTTGTGGCTCCTGGATGAATAGAGTAGCACGCACCATGCGCTTCTGGAAGAATTTACTACCCTAAGTCATATACACCTAGAACACAGAGACAACTCTAACAACGAAGAACACTATCTCCCCCTTAGGAGAAAACCTCTATTTTCTGAAACTGAACTCACTCTTTCAACTTGAAAAGGTTGGGATCTCTATCTTACTTTTCTTTTACCTCAAAAACTAGAGATGATTTTAAACTACTCTAAACCCATATATTACCCTCATCTGTATCGACTAATCGAATGCCTAGTCTGGCAAGCTGATGTACTTCCTGAGATAAATTCTTCATACTATCATCCACATGAGCAACATGACTAGGCATTCGATTAGTCGATCTATCCACACTGAGAGCGTCGGCCACTACATTGGCCTTTCCCTAATGATAGAGGATACTCATGTCATAATATTTTAAGAGCTCTAACCACCTTATTTGATAAAGATTAAGATCTTTTTGAGAAAAAATATACTGAAGACTCTTATGATCTGTGAAGACATCTACATGAACTCCATAGAGATAATTCCTCCAAATCTTCAAGGCAAAAACTACGGCGGCTAACTCAAGATCATGAGTAGGATAATTCTTCTCATAGGTTTTAAGCTATCTGGAGGCATAGGCTATGACCTGACCATGCGACATGATGACTCAACCCAAACCTACTCTAGATGCATCATAATACACTACGAACCCATTTGAACTATTTGGAAGAGCTAAAACTGGAGCTGAGGTGATTCGAGTCTTCAACTCCTGAAAAATCTTCTCGAAAGGATCTAACCGTTGAAACTTGGCTTTTTCTGAGTTAATCTAGACATACGGGATGTAATAAAAGAAAATCCCTCAATAAACCGTCTGTAATAGCCAGCCAAACCAAAGAAACTCCTAATATCTGATGGAGAGGCAGGGTGAGGCTAGTTTCTTACTGCTTTAGTCTTTTGAGAATTTACTCTAACGCCATCACTGGAAATAATGTGACCAAGGAATGCTACTGACCTTATCTAAAACTCGCCCTTATTGAATTTGACGAATAAATGATGATCTCTGAGAGTCTGAAGTACTGTCTCTTGATGGTCTGCATGATCGCGCTCACTACGAGAATAGACCAGAATATAATCTCTGAATACTATGACGAACATGTCTAAATACTGCTTGAACACACGGTTCATTAAGTCCATGAAGGCGGCTGGGGCATTTTTAAGACCAAACATCATGAGTAAAAATTTGAATTGACCTTACCGAGTTCGAAAAGCTATTTTCAGAATGTCACATTCCCTATCTCTGAGCTGATGATAGTCAGATCTAAGATCTATTTTAGAGAAATAACTGGCACCTTGAAGTTGGTCAAATAAGTCATCGATTCTAGGAAGAGGATACTTGTTCTTGACCGTGACCTTATTGAGTTGATGGTAGTCTACAAAGATCCTAAGAGAAGTGTCTTTCTTATGCATGAATAATATTGGAGTGCCCCATGGGGAAACATTGGGCCTGATGAATCCCTTATCTAAGAGTTCCTTCAATTTTTCTTTCAGTTCTCTAAGTTTTGTTGGTGCCATTCTATATGGTGGAATAAATATAGGCTGAGTATCTGGAAGAAGATAAATACCAAAGTCTATTTCCCTTTTGGGAGGAATTCTTGGAAGATCTTCGGGAAAGACATCACAATTTTCATTCACTACTAGGACTGATTTAAGACTGGATGTTTCAAAACTAGTGTCCTTAACTCAAACAAGATAATAGACACATCCTTTAGATATTATTTTCTGTGCCCGAAGGTTGGAAACAAGCTGACCTTTGAAAGTAGATACTCTACCTTTCTACTCTAGGATGGTTTCCTTCAAAAACTAAAACTGGACTATTCTATTTTTGCAGTCTACTATGGCATAGCAGTAATAATGCCAATCCATGCCAAGAATGACATCAAAATCAGTCATCTCTAATTCGACTAAATCTGCTGAAGTGACTTTCTCAGATATCATAACTGGGCAGTTCCTATTACCCGCCAAGCTATGATGATTTTACCCACTGGAGTAGAGACTGAAAAGGGATCTACTAGGATTTTAGGACTGATTCCAAAATTGCCTGCTATATAG
>NW_025857322.1:0-7049 GCF_002878395.1 Capsicum annuum
AGAAACTTCACTTTTTTTGGGTCAACCGGGTCATGGAAGACTCAACAGAAGAGAATCCCTCAATAAAACAATGGTAGTAACCAGCTAGACCCAAGAAACTCTTAATGTCAAATGGGGAGGTAAGTCTAGGCCAATTCTTTATAGCTTCTATCTTTTGGGGATCAACTCTAATGCCTTCAGCGGAAACAATGTGACCCAGAAAAGCAATCGACCTTAGCCAAAATTCATACTTGCTAAATTTAGTAAATAATTGATGATCTCTAAGAGTTTACAAGATAATTCTAAGATGGTCGGCATGATCATCCTCAGTTCGAGAATATACAAGAATATCGTCTATGAATACAATGACAAATATATCAAGATACTGCTTGCACACTCGATTCATAAGGTCCATGAAAGCTGCTGGAGCATTGGTTAACCCAAAGGACATGACAAGAAACTCAAAGTGACCATAACAGGTTCAGAAGGTTGTCTTTGGAATAGCACACTCTCTCACTTTAAGCTAATGATAGTCGAATCTAAGGTCTATTTTTGAGAAGTAGCTTGCACCTTGTAACTGATCAAACAAGTCATCAATTTGAGAAAGAGGGTACTTGTTCTTGATAGCTACCTTGTTGAGTTAACGATAATCAATGCACATACGCAATGTACTATCTTTTTTACGTACGAATAGAATAGGTGCACCCCATAGAAAAACATTGAGTCTGATAAAGCCTTTGTCTAAGAGATCTTTGAGTTGCTCCTTCAAATTTTTATGTTCTGTGGGAGCCATATGGTACAAAGGAATGGAAATAGGATGAGTGTCGGGAAAGAGATCAATCCCAAATTCTATTTCTTTATCATGTGAGACCCCTGGGAGATCATTTAGGAAATTATCTGGAAACTTATTAATAATGGTAACTGACTGAATAGTCAGACTCTCAAACATAAGGTATTTAACTCAAACTAGGTGATAGATGCAACCCTTGGAAATCAACTTCCTAGCTTTAAGGTAGGATATGAAATGACTCTTCAGAGTTACAGAACTCCCGGATCACTCAAAAATGGGCTCATCAAGAAACTGAAACTTGACCACTCGAGTACAACAATCTATAGACACATAGAATGAGTGAAGCCAATCCATACCTAGAATGACGTCAAAATCAACCATATCTAGCTCATTCAATTCAACACATATGACCCGATGAAGGACAGTGACAAGACACTTCTTATACGCTTGCTTAGAAATAACAGATTCTCCTACTGGGGTAGAAACCAAAATAGGCTCAGGAATTTGTTCAGGGTTCATCTCAAAATTTACAGCAACTAGAGTTATCACATAAGAGAAACTTGAACCGGGGTCCATCAATACATATACATTGAAATGAAAGAAATGGAGCATACCAGTGACAACATTTGGAGAGTCCTCTTGCTCCTGACAAGGTGGTACAGCATAGAAGCAATTCTGGCATGAACAGCCAGCATTACTAGAAGAGGCACCCTAAGAAGGAACAGGGCAGACTACGGGAGCAGGGCACTGGTAGATTAACTCAGGGGACAAGCATCTCAACTCCCCTATCTAGCATATAGAAAATCTCTAAGTCAGTGGCCCAATTTTTCATAACCAAAGCAACTCCTCTGATTAACAAAACACTCGCCAAAATAATCTGTACCACATTGGCATATGAAGGAGGGCAAGGTTGATTACCTATACTTCCCTGAGACCTGGACGAGATAGTTCTGTTCCCCTGCTCCTGCCTGCTTCTAGGTGTAGGATCACTAACTGAGGAAGGCGCAGGCATAAATGGACGTCCCTAGAATTGAGGGTGGTTCCCTCAATAGAATCTGGACTGACCGGATCCATGCTGCTCTGATCTAGCTCTTTTATTCCCTCTTACTGTCTGCCTCTCTTTCACCTTATCATCTTTAATCTATTGGGCATGTATCATCAACCGAAAAAGGTCCATCTCCCTATTAAGCATAGCAGATCTACACTCTTTCACAACATAACTCAACACACCGATCATGAACTTACTCATGATGGTCCTGGAGTCAGCCATCATACTAGGAGCATATTTGGATAAGTTATTAAATCTAAGACAATGCTCCTTAACAGTCATGGATCCTTGTCTCAAATTCATGAATTTCTCTATCTTTGTTTCCCTCATCTCAAGAAGAAAGAAAATGTCCAAGAACTTATCCTGGAATAACTGCCAAGTCATAGGAGCGGCAGCCTCTCCCTACTTTTCCCTCATATCTCTACCCAGTCATATGCAACATCTTTCATTCGATAGGTGGCTAATTCAACACTCTCCTCCTCAATCACATGCATAATCTGGGTGATCTTTCTCACTTCATCCAAGTACATTTGTGGGTCTTCACCTACCTTCAACCTATAGAACTCAGGCGGATTCATTGGCATAAAGTCACGAACTCGAGCTGTAGCATAATTATTCTCTTACGGAGGAGGAACAGTATCCTAGGTGTTAGCTTGAGCATTAGCGGTAACTGCCTGGGCTAGCACCTGAAAAGCTACCCGAAATTCCGCATGAGACACATTCTCTTTCAAGGGATCAAAGGGTTGAGGTTGCTCGTTGTTTCTACGAGCTCGATGAGGAGGTATTTTTTGTTATAAAAGCGCACGAGTTAATCATAGATAAAGAGACAGTTGTAGGTACGATAAACTTTAGAAAGAAAAAAATGACTTTTCCTAAAACGTTCTGTACCCTCTTGCTCATAGATGCCGCGCGCTACACACCGATGATCAAGACTCCACGTAACACGGCTTGTCAGACTCCCTAGGACTATTTAAACCTTAGGCTCTAATACCAACCTTTGTAACGCCCCAAAATTTTATTTCGAGACACCACACGGTGCTTAGGGCTACCCGTAGCCCCAAGATAACCCTCGAAGCTAGACACTACCTCAAGGAAATCAATTCAATAATAGTCATGCACAACAAAGAGATATACCACCTTGGGTTCAAGAGAAATACTGGAGAATACTAGACTATATAACCAAAATATATTGAATGTCTGTACACACCAACCCTCTAGTCTGACAAAGCCTCTATACATCAGAATTAAGGAGCCATTGGGACAAATCCCCAACTGACTCAATAGTACTGAAAACCCTAATAACAGGATGATATAATATAGACATGGTCCTTAAACTATGAGGACTCACCACTAAGAGAATGTAGTTGAGGCACTCAAATATCATAAACATGGCTACGGCTGAGTACCTAAACCTACATTACGAGAAAATATAGCCCATAGAAAAATATGTGGGTCAGCACTTTGGAATATACTGAGTATGTGGGGGTGCATGCAACAATGTAAATATCATCATCAATTTTATAAAAATATGCATATGTACAATGATGGCTCACTTGGCTTGAATTAGACTGAAACATATTTTTCATAATCTCATAGTAAATAAATCATATGATAAAAAACTCATAAATCATCATAAACAACTCAACTCTTCAACTCAAGACTCAGAGTGACTCGATAATTCAAGAAACTCAAATCTTATGGACATGAGTGGTTATTATAACTGACATAAACCATGTGAGCTACATGGAGTCCAATGTTTTTCCCTCCTAAGAAGAGAACCCCACATTGGCGGGAGCATTGTACTCTTGCCAGGGAGTACAATCTAAATTTAGTGATCACAATCTTATACTCGGCCTCTGGCCCACATTTATCAATATCAATCCTGCAGTGGCACGTAGTTTTGGAAAAATACCATATTTTCCACTCGGTGCTAAATACTACTCCCAGACACAAGCTCAGAACGTGTTAGTAAATCCACCACAAATATCACAAGGGTCTATCATGAAGACCAAATCAAATCTCTTTCTCATTTATCAAATCATAATCAATTTGTGGATTTCTAACTCGACTCAAATCAAATCAATCTTTCTCAATATCTAAATATATCAATTCATTAAATCATGGCAACATCAATAACTTTGAGGAAATATCAAGACTCATTGTAACAACTCAATCTCATGAATCAATATACTCAATAATCCAATTTGTCATAAGGAAGCTTAAAGCTTGACACATATCTTGAAAGCACTTAAAATATCAACTCAAGGTAGAAATATGAGATTCACAATATTAAATATCAAGTCATAACTTGGGAATAGCAAAATAATCATGTATAACAAAGCTTGAACAATTTATATTCTCATAATCTCATGATGAAGTAATTTGGGTATAAACCCACTTGCAAAATCATACAAATCCATGATAGAAATCAAAGCTTTGGGCATAAGAACGAAAGAATTGCTCTTGTTCAAAACTCTACATACCTTAATCTTTGAAATTGGATGAATTCTAGTGCTTGAGACTCTATCCGCACTTGTAATAAATGATTCTCGAAGCCCACACTATGACGAACTTCATTCTTGCAGAAATCTTGAAGATTTATGGATGATTTTTGAAAGATTAAATTTTCTTGATTGAAACCCTAATATATATTCTTAAGAAAATTGGAAGAGAGAATGAAGAAATTAGGGTTTGGATGGGGATTCTCATATTTATATAGGCCTCCAAAAGATGGAAAAAAACCAAAATACCCTTGAAAAAATATCCTTTAATTGCTGAAAAAATAGCTGACGACATTCGTAATAAGTCATCAGACTTGTGATAACTTGTCAAAAAATGACGTCACAAAAGGATGGATTTTATGATTTTCGGCTTAAGGTTGACGACATTTTGTGACAAGCCGTCAAACTTGTGACAAGTCATCAGAAAATATTGGATTTTGTGACTTTCTACTTATGGTGAAGACATTTTGTGACAAGCCGTCAGGCTTGTTACAAGTCATCACAAAATGTCATCACGAAATTTCCAGGCTGACACGCTGGAGTAAAATGGGCGTAACTCTTTGCTCTGATACTGGATTTGGGTGAAATTGGTACCATTAGAAATATAATTCAATTATATATTTGTTGGTGGTTAATGATATCAAAAATTATTAGGTTATCAAGATATATGCTCGTTTAAAGTTGGCTATGCCAAATTCCTTCTCAAGAATTCAATCGGTAAGGGATGTTTTGATTCAGCTAATCGCTAGGAAATCTTTGAGGCCTTAATACACATCACCCTTGATCAGAAAACAACCAAAGTGATATAATTTATTTCATGAGCTTGAGTCGTGGTTGCACTATTGGTTAAAGTCTCGGGGTATTACATTGCACTAGGCCTGATATTGCATATGCAGTAGGAGTACTTAGTAGGTTTACTAGCAAGCCAGGTAATGAACATTGGCATGTTATAACTAGAGTAATGAGATATTTAATTGGAATTAAAAATCATGGTTTGTTCTATAAAAATATCCTGTTGTACTTGAAGGCTTTTGTGATGCGGATTGGAACACTTTATCAGGTGATTCCTTATTCACTACTGGTTATGTTTTTACTTTAGGTCGTGGTGTTATTTGTTGGAAGTATAAAAAGAAAACTATTATTGATAAATCTACCATGGAGGCTTAACTAATTGTTTTAGCTTCACCTAGTGGGGAAGCGAATTGGTTGAGAGATTTGTTATTTCAAATACCTTATTTTGAAAAACTAATTCCTCCTATTTTAATTCATTATGATAGCACCGCTGCAATTGGTAGAGTTTAAAACCATTATTACAATGGTAAATCCAGACATATAAGGAGAAAACATAGTAATGTGAGATCATATTTGACAAATGGTATCATTAATATTGATTATGTCAAATCTTGTGATGATCTTGCAGATCCGTTAACTAAGGCCTTAGCAAGGGAGAAGGTATGGAGCACATCAAGGGGGATGGGATTGAAACCTATTAAAACTTGAGTCATATGTGAGAAAATCCAACCTGGAGACTAGAGATCCTATAACCAGGTTCAATGGGAAAAACTAATCACATGATGACTTGTTATGAAAAATGCACTACTTTTTATCTCTCTTTATGGTGTGAGTGCATTAACCTGTAATGATGGTGAGGTTGAGTTTAAAAAAACTCTTAATGAAAATCTGTAGCTCGTATGAGTAAGGTGCTAAAATTACAGGAGCACTCTCGACGGATTTCACCTATGTGAGTCTAGAGGTGGGCCGCTTCCTATGAGAATTAGGCTCATTCTCAAAAGACACTCATTAAAATCAGGATAGCACAAGGCCGTAATGTGTTGGCTATAAAGTTCATGTAAACGCCTTGACTATTATGTGTAAGTAGTAACTTTTTATTTCCTTTAAGCAGTCATAGTTCAAGTCTGAGACTACTACAACTCTGGAGTAAAAATTACTGTTTTACTAATTGAAGGTTCAATGCAGAGCACGCCTTCATTATGCATGGTAGTCTTCCTTCAACTAGTGGACTCTCTTGTGTTAATATTAAAATGAATGGGCGATTAACGTTGCTTAGCATTTTAATATTATTATATTTTAATATTATTATGCACAGCTTTGACGTTATGCAGCATTTTCCTCCATAAACCTATTTTTTATGTGGTGTAACTTATGTAACTCTTAAAACTCATGAAACCTCTAAACCATTGATCTTTCCTCTTTACTACTATCACTCCTTCTTCCTATTTATTGCATGAAAA
The DNA here is from genome assembly GCF_002878395.1 of Capsicum annuum. NCBI lineage: Eukaryota > Viridiplantae > Streptophyta > Magnoliopsida > Solanales > Solanaceae > Capsicum > Capsicum annuum. The sequence goes on from NW_025857322.1 coordinate 6,571, forward strand.
ATTTCTCACCTATAAATAGAGAGGGTCTTGCATGATTTGGAGATATACACATAAGATAATATAGAGAGTTCACAAAAGTCATTAAAAAGGGAGAGTTTATTAGTTGAAGAGAGGTATTCTTTTTGTGGAGCTTTGAACTCAACTCTTGTCCAGAGTTGTTGAGTTATTGTGAGAAGGTAATTGTATCTTGGAGGGGACAAGTCAAGAAGATTATTGCTACACCGGTGAAACATTTGCTGCAATGGGCTTGAATCTCCTTAAAGAGAGCGAGATATCCACGCCTCAGCCAAAGAAGAAGAAGATAGTATTTTTTATTTTCTTCACTTGTAACTTTCATTTGTAATGTTTTATTGTATTTCACCAACAGTGAGTTTAGATTTTAAATAAATATCTTATTGTTTTATGCATTTTATAGTTGCTTGAAATTTGTATAAACTTTATGCATGAAGATAGTGTAGAACAAATGAAAATAAGAGAAA
>NW_025857323.1:0-1645 GCF_002878395.1 Capsicum annuum
GTAAAGCAACTCGAGTTTTGCAGATATTTTGAAGAAGATGGAATAGTGTTTAATGACAAGGATAAAGTAAACATAACATGATAAATTATCTCTTGATTTTTTAAACTAAATAAGTAATATTGGCCAAATATTTTAAGATACTAAACTAAATAAGCCTCTTTGATTGTTTGACGGTCCCACAGGGCAGGAACTAAAATATTCTTATCAGGTTTTTCCTTTCTCTTGAAACACATTTCAATACTCTCATAGGAAATTAACACTTCTTCAATGGTAGGAGTCAATTTCACATCCCCAAAGCGAAACACCATATTCTGATATCCCAAAAAGTCGTAAGCACGTGGATCATTTCAGGCCAAGCGTATATTTCGATCAACGAAGGCAGGTGCCCGATGTGTGTCCTAACAATTTTTCTCTCATTTGGACCTATGTAATCCCACCACAGTTTCAGGTAATCGTCAGGTTTGGTAACCATCTTGAACTTTTCACGGGAATGAAATTGGGCCATATCTATATAAAAGAAGACAAAGATAAGCCTTTCCCCAACCCCAAATGGTAATGGATTGAATTTAGACAAGCATATATTTCTCCAACACATAAGTATGATCCGTCTATGATTGACTCGGGGTCAATAGACGTAGGACAAGTTTTCCAATGGGCCCAACACCCCGCTCGGGTATTGGGTCGTCCTAGGCTCATGCCTAAAATAGGGTTTTAGTTTCGTTCTATCCTCGGTATCTAGAGTGGGTTTGAACACTGATTCTCAAGTGGAAAACTTGAGTTTGAAAATATAAATAGCCATCAGACGACTTACGTGCTAATAAACTGTTTGTATTTCCAACACATTTTTGGAATTGATCAATAGGGGTCGGGATGCCCACGAAACCCTAAAACAGTTTAAATAATGTAGGAATATGCCATGCGATGCGATAATTAAACTCTACAGAATAGAAACACATGAACACATAAACAGTTAATTAAAAGACGAAATCAAACATTTGGTTAGAACCTAATTAGATTTCCCCAGCAGAGTCGCCATTTCTGTTTTGACGAAAAAATTGACTTTTTGAGAGAGTTGCTACTTAATTTTGAAAAAAAGAATTAAGAAACCTTTAGAGAGTTACTTCAAATGATTCAAAATAGGAAAAATGTTTAAGTTAAGATATTTGAGTAAGCGGTTCTTATTAACATTTTAGGAAGGTGTTAGGCACCTAAAACGTCCGCTAACCTGCAGTTATCCGGACTATTTGAAAACGTCTTTGATTAACTTCTGAAAAGATTAATTTCTTGAAGTAGTGATTTGATTTTTAAAAAAAGGACTTGTGTAAAATAGGTTTAGGCGACTTAGTAGGGATTTTAACTAAGTCTAAACAAAACTAATAAACAATAAACACATAAAATAGGAAGGGGGGAGAAAGTAAAGGATTTAGGCCATTGGGACCAAATCAATGAGACCTGGCTTAGTCTAGCTGGGCTTCCGGCCCATTTCACCTGTCCTGAACTATTTTCGAGCCTTTGGCTCGAGTCTTGCTCCACCTGTATTAAATACAACTTTGACTTCTTGGCCCGAATGAATGGATAAATAATCAAAAAAATAAAACGATAAGGATAACAATGAAATGAGTAAATAAACAAATAAAAGAGATTT
>NW_025857324.1:0-2937 GCF_002878395.1 Capsicum annuum
TTGGAGCTGCAATTGAAATTTGGTTCAGCAGTTGTATATTGACTTATACAACAGAAATTATCCCTCCTGAATTCAAGGCAGTATACCAGAACTTTTTTTGCCTCATTTATATACTTCTTTTCAACTTGTTTATCTTTAAGTCACATCAAAAAGTATATATTTCAGGTGTCTAAAGAGACAATATTGAAACAATCGTGAAGTTCTTTAGTTTTCCAACTGTTGCCTATGTTTTGTTCCAATAATAGCTAAAGGAAGCAACAAAAAGAAAATCTTGAACGTCATGGCATATCCCGTCCAAGACTGACCCTTAGAGCAAGTGGAAAAAAGTGAATGAGTTCATGCTTCTCACCGTTTCATATTTTAATCATTTTTGCCCCACCCTCTCCCCTTTCCCACACCGCAAACAGATTGGAGCAAAAAGATCATAAGAATCCATTCTTCTGACCTATGGCTGCTTACTCTTTTACTGGATTAATGGTTTGGCTTTGATGCATTGGCATTAGTCCTTGCAAAGGAAAACTTGATATGAAATGCAAGAAGTCTACGAATTAATAGCTTGCAAGTCATTATTCCTTTTAGACGAAGAAGAAATCTACGATTGGAAAGAATATAGAAAAGTACAAAGAACCATCAACCTCAAAATTTGCTGACATCCTTAAAAATCCTATCTTTCAACACTCCTGAATTCACAACATAGGTTACAAATACCACCCTGTAAGTTAAATGATCAAAGTATAAAGGCAAGGCTCACAGAATTAAAGCAAATCTGCAATCAAGGCACAGTCAAAAACCATTTTTTTAAAAAGAAACAAACTCAAAGCATCTATCACAACACAAACACATATTAACCTAGAAGTGTGAGTCTTGTTACCCTTTGAAATCATATCTTCCACCAAAATTAGATAAAAAAACTCAAAGATGTACACATAAGAAACAGAATTACTAACTATCCTTTTCACAATTCAGTTCATTATCTCAAAACATAGCCCAAGAACCCTTACAACACAAAAGGGAAGTGGATAAACTTACCATTTGTACTCATATCAGAGACCATGGAGTCCAAATCAGCCCGAATAACAGACTTTGGGGTCACTAACCGGTTCGACAAACGACGACCACCAAAAACCAAGAATCCCGTTGAACCATTTGGAAAAACACATTTCTTTCCAGTAGCAGAAGTGACAGGACAACAAAGATAAGCTGAAGAAGTAGCCATAGGAAGGGAAAAAACCGAAATCTTTTTCGTGTTAAATATCAAAAAAATGGGGTTTCTTGTTAAACATATATATCGGACTGCAATAACGTACATTCTGCCTGCATCAAAAAATGGACAAGTGGATAGTTCATTGAAACAAGGCAGATACCAAGTCCTTGTTAACGTTTCTCAGATTGATCACAGCCATACAAAGACATGAACAAGAGGAAGCCTTTTACCGAGAATAAATGGATTTCATATTCTTCTCCATGGAAATTGGAAAGGTAAATGAAAAGAACTATAATTGAACAATTTACAACCAAACTGGCAAAAATGTCTATTTGTCTCGGCTCTCAGCTTGAGCAACTGAACATATGAAAAAAACAAATCAACTATTTAAAATGAAAGTATAATTGAATTTCATAGTCAATAAAACGCAGCTCGCTAAAGTATACGTTAGAACTCAAGGGGGACATCCAAAGTTGCAACAACTATAGGAGTATCAAGTTGTTGAGTCATGATGCACTCAAAAAGAATTATTCAATTTCAGGAGGAAACCTCGAGAAAAGGGGGAAACTGACTCAGGGATTTAATCCGAGATGATAGTTAATGGATGAGAGTTTGAGAGAATAAGAAAGAGAACTGTATTGATATGATCAGTAATGAGTGTGTGTATCTTACATTGCAGCTTATATACTCAAACTGGAATGTAATTCCTACTAACTACCTTAACAAAAAAATGGAAATAACTGTCACTGTTACAGTGTTAGCAGTTACACTAATAACAGAATTCAAACTGTAACTGTCTAGCTATTTTACTGCTTGCCTACTTAATTCCTTGATTGCCAGCTCAGCTCATCAGCTTCATACACGAATTCAACACCATGAACTTGCATCAATACCCCCCTCTAAAGAACATTCTTGACCTCAAGAATGAAAGGAAGGAAATCTGGTTTGAACCTCAAACAAAAATTCCCATGTAGCCTGTGCAACGTCTATATCAGTCTACTTGATGAGAACTTGAGTGGTAGCCTTGTTACCCTTCTTGACCATCCTTCTATCAAGAATAGCCCCAGGTAAAGGACATTGAGGACTTGAGAGGTGGAGAACAGGAGGATGAGAAATGCTACTAGGCACAACAAGACACCTTTTCAACTGTGACACATGGAGTGAGGGATGAATAAGTACTTCAGAAGGAAGCAAAAGTCTATAAGCAACAACTCCAATCTTAGCCTCAACTACATAGGGTCCATAATACTTGGCTGCTAGCTTGTTAAAAGGCCTAGAGGCAACTGAAACATGCCTATAAGGCTGCAATTTCAAATAGACCCAGTCACCAACTTCAAAGGACCTATCAGATCTATGTTTATCAGTCACGTCTTTCATTCTTTGTTGAGCTCTAGCAATGTGAAACTTGATTAACTGGATGATAGCCTCTCTAGCTGCAAGATCTCTGTCCACCATCTCAACTGCACTTTCTCCGACCAGGTAGGGAAAATGCACAAGAGGTTTCTGACCATAAAGCACCTCATAAGGAGTGCATTTGATAGTAGAATGGTAGGTAGTATTCTACCATCATTCAGCTAGTGGTAAATAAGTAATCCAATCCTTGGGACAATTTGAACAAAAACACCTCAAGTAAGTTAAGGTTCTGTTCACCACTTCAGTTTGGCCATCTGTTTGAGGATGATGAGTTGTTGATCTTTGGAGGTGCACACCTTGAAGTGTGAACAATTCTTGCC
>NW_025857325.1:0-2395 GCF_002878395.1 Capsicum annuum
GATAGTCGCGACGCCCTTATCCATCCTGTGGAAAATCTATAACTCTGTGACCCATGTCACCACACCAGAAACAACCCCTCTTCTCACCCTAACACTCACCTGAATGAGCTCTACCACACTTAGGACACAGGGGATGATTTGTCTTACTGCCAGCACTGTACTGGGACCTAGATGCATATGACCTGCTACCTTGCTCCTGCCTACCTCTAGGCACGGGAGAACTAGCAGATGATGATGCTAGCATAGATGAACGATCCTGATACTAAGGGCGACTCACTCCCTGGGATCTAGTCTGACCCTGTCCGTGCTGCTCGGACCTAGCTCTCTTATTCCCTCTCATTCTATCTCTCCTTAATTTTATCTGCCTTAATCTATTGGGCATGAGTCATCAGCCTAGAAAGATTCATCTCACTATTCAGCATAGCAGACCTACACTCCTTAACCACATAAATAGATACTCCAGTCACAAACTTACTCATACTATCCCAATTATCAGCCACTAAGTCAGGAGCATACTTGGCCAACTGATTGAACTTTAGAAAGTACTCCTTAACAGTCATAAAGCCCTATTGCAGGTTCATAAACTCTTCCAACTTCACCTCCCTTATCTCCAAAGGGAAAAACTTATCCAGGAATGCATCCTTGAACTCTTGCCAAGTTGTAGGGATAGCTCCCTCACCTCTATCTTTCCTCCAAGAAACAACCCAGTCATAAGCAAGGTCTTTTAATCTATACGCAGCCAACTCCACACTATGTTCCTCAGATACATGTATCACCTGAGTAATCTTCCGCACCTCCTCTAGAAACAACCATGCATCCTCATCAAACTTGGACCCATAGAATTCCGGTGGATTCATCCGCATGAAGTCACGGATCCTGGAAGTAGCTGAATCACTTCCCTACTGCTATGGAGCTGGGGTCGAGTTGGCCTGAATATTTGTAGTAACAGCTTGGTCCAGCACCTGAAAGGCTGCCCGAAATTTAGTATGAGACACATTTTTATTCAATGGGCCAGTGGGTTAAGGTTGTTGACCATTATTATTTCTTCTCGCTCGATGTGGAGGCATATTTTTGAAAGAGGAGAGCACGAATCAATAGTAGAGAGGGACACTTTAAGCATGATAGACTTCTGAAAGAAAGAATCACACTTTTTCCTAAAATGTCTTGTAGCCTCTTGCTCATAGATGTGGAGCGCTAAACACCGATGATCAAGACTCTAGTTTACGCGGCTTGTCATACTCCCTAGGACACCTTAAAACCTTAGTCTCTAATACCAAGATTGTAACGCCCCAAAAAATAGGTCCCAAAGCGTCACACAATGCTTGAGGCTACGAGTATCCCCAAGCTAACCCTTTGAGCCATTTTCATTAAGTTTAACACAAATCAATGGGGTTTTCATAAATAACCCTCAAATATCAACAGAGTAATCATCATCCAAGAATAAAAGAATTTTAGAAAGATAACAAAATATGACTTATTAGTCAACTTCCAACATCTATACTAGCCTGACAAGCCTCTAAGAAAATCAATAAAACCATCGAGCCATTGAGACATGCCCCAACTGACTCATACGCAGTTATCAAATGTAAATGATTCCATGAAACCAACATTAGACATTATGTCCTCAGAACATGAGGACTCACCACAACAGAGAATGTAGAACAGTATGCCTGAAGAATCACTGTGAAACCTGAAACTGAGTACCTGAACCTATATTCCGAGAAAATACAGCTCTCATCCAAAGATGTGGGTCAGTACCATGGAAAGGAACCGTTTATATAGGGGTGTATGCAGTTGTATAAATATCATCATCATAAATATTTATAATAAATATGTAGGATATATGAAAGACTCACATAGCTTGAAGAAAATCATCATAATCATGAGAAGATGAAATAAGTATAATAACACAGATGAGTCATCATATAATTTGTCAATCACTTTCAGTTCATAAAGAATATCAATTCTCATCATGTAAATATCATTTAAATCTTTCAAAAGAATAACTTTCACAATTCCACTTTCAAATCACTTCACCATTCACCATAGACACAAGGAAACACACACACAGTGGGAGATCCTATAACCGACATAAACTACGTGAGCTACATGGAGTCTAACGTACAACCCACATTGGGTAGAGCCATCCTATCCTTGCTATCAGAGTAGGACTATCGATATCAAATCCACATAAACTAGTGATCACTATATAAATCAGCCTTAGGCTCACTCCTATGGGGTCATGCAGTTCTAGGGAAGTAAGGTTACTTTATACCTCCCAGTCGGTGCTAAAGATTCCTCCCAGACTTAGCTCAGATCATTTCAAAGACAATCCACAACAAAACAATTTCAGTAATATATAAATATACATCGGGAGCCATCATGCTTTCCATCT
>NW_025857326.1:0-2561 GCF_002878395.1 Capsicum annuum
CCACTAACATGCTGTGCTGAAAAAAAGTGACGAAAATAAGAGAAAAGTAGGAGGGAAAGAAATTAACTCAATATTGTTGATGGCTTGAAAACCCCAAAATTGATTTTAAAAAAGTGGAGAAACTACCTCCTTTTATAGAGTTGTAAGATGGATGTTTTCTTCTCCAATATAAATTCAGATTGGAATAACTTTCATCTCCAAATTCAAATTGGAGGTTGTTTCTTTCTCCAATATAAATTTAGATTGGGATAGCTTCCATCTCCAAATTTAAATTGGAGATTTTTTTTTCCCATACAAATTCAAATTGGGGGTTATTTCCTTCTCCCATACAAATTCAAATTGGAGGTCTCTCCCACACAAAGTAAAATTGGAGGTTGTTTCCTTCTACAATCTAAGTTTAAATCGGAAGAGTTTTATTCCTGGTTAAGTAAGGCAATGAAAAAGTCTTCCAAAACTATTTAAAATTGGATATCATGCCTCACCAACGGGTTTTAAGTATAGAGATTCATGGAAAAAAAGTAAGAGAGCTTTGAGAGACAATGTCAATATGGCTTGGCTTTAAAGTTTTTGAATGAGGTGTTCTTATGTATGGAAAATCGTTGAAGCACAAAGGAAACATGTTTAAATAATCATACTTCAAGGCTAGTTAAATGTCTCGACAAGTTTTGAAGTAGGGGCAATTGTGGGCGATGCAATTTTATTAAATTTAAATTCGTTCAAAATTCGAATTATATTAAATTCAAAATATATTAGTTCCGAATAAATATTATGGATTAATATAATTGAATCAATTATTTAAGTCCAAATAAGTATGAATTTAAATAAGGCCCAATATTTATTGGGTTAGTCCATTAATTTAGGCTACAAATGATGAGCCCACTTTACTAAGCCTAAAATATTTTCATATTCTAGAGGCCCAAATAAGCGTCATGTGTCAAATGCGTGGCATGCCAAGTCAAGTGAAGGAGACAATAGGACCGTGCCATATGTCAAATTGATGCAGCAGGCCCATGAAATAAAAGCCCATAAAAGGCGCCACATCACCTAAATCTGATTGGTCAAAGGAAGTCCATATTCATCATGACTCTTCCTTTCCTACAACTATAAATAGGGGCCTCATAATTCAGCAAAAGGGACCCCCAGAACTCTAACAAGTAGAGAGAGAAAGCTCGTGGATTAAACTCCGTAATTTCTCTAAAAATCTCAAGCAGTCAAAGCAAGTTCATCAAGATTCAAGATCAAGACCGCAATATTCAAGAACAAGCTCAAAATCCCTTGAATTCAAGCACAAGTCAAGATCAAGTCCCTCAAATCAAGAAATCAAGTTCAAATTCGAGATCAAGCTCGAAGCCCTTGAATTTATATTTAAAAAGGCGAATCAGAGGATTCATAGGGATTGTAACACTCGCATTGAAATTAATAATATTGATTGTTGCAATATTTTCTTGTCTCGAATTATTTATTTTTCGGCCTCAAAAATTTTACTATCCAACAATACTGTTAGGATTATTTGGACCTTACATATATACAAATGGAAAAAGATAAGTATATATAATTCAATTTTCTTTTGTTTTGTTAGAGAAAAGGATGACAATGAAACTGATACAAACACTTTATTTATAAGCCCCCTCTCTCTCCTCCCCCCTCCCCCAATTAAAAAGAAGAAAAAAGAAAAAAGAACAATTAAATATTCTCATACAAAAACATAAAAAAAAAAAAAGTAATTGCAAAAACAAGAAACTTGTGTTGAACTTCAAAGTCAAAAAAAAAATTGATCTTATGATTTAATAACTTTTTATCATAAAGATATTTTTATAAAATAATTTAGTGACTTTTTTTAAGAAAAACACATTTTAATGTGCTCATGATCTGTTGGATATAATTTTAACTATATTTTAATGTGCTCATTTTATTTTTATTCAAAAGAAAAAACACCAAAAGGAATATATTAAGATAAAATTAAGGAAAAAAAAACCACCAAAAACTCTCCTACCCTTCACGTTATGCACACCCAAACACATGATCTTACATTCACACACACACATTAATGTTTTTGACATGATGCATAACATAATTCGAGAAAGAGCAAAAATAATGTGTTTTCTTCATTATTAGTTTATTTCATAAATCATCGATATCGTTTATCCACAAACAAAACAAAAATAAAGTTGATTTTTAGAAGTAGTTCACGGAATTTTGAATTTTCATGTTTCAGCGTGTGCTATGTCAATTAATATTATATAAGCAGATGACTTAGTTATAATTAATTCTTGCATTAATATTATATAAGTAGATGACCTAGTTATAATTAGCTCAAATATGACTTCTTTGCTCGGTTTCGCTTGCTTGATTCAATAATGACCCTTTAAAGTTCTTGACTTCATATTTAGGGAACGATTTTGAACTCCTTTCGGTTCAAACACAATAAAATGAATAACATTTACATTCACTCCTTCTGATCCGTACTTTTTTAGTTGCCATATATACTAGTAAAAATTAATTGTTTCTTAATGCTTGTCAATTATTTAAAAGATCAAAAGAAAAATTAATTATTATTTTTT
>NW_025857327.1:0-1583 GCF_002878395.1 Capsicum annuum
TTTACCACATTCTTGTAGAATAATTCTGCAGCAACTTCTGAGGAGCAAATAATTGGTGGAACAATAAAAACAGCGTATTTCGAGAACCTGTCAACCACCACCATAATGGACGCATTGCCATCTACTTTAGGAAAACCAGAAATAAAGTCCATTAAGACAGAAATCCATGGCCTTTCAGGAATAGGCAGGGGTTGTAGCAAACCCGCCTCTTTCATACGTTCCGTCTTGTCTCTTTGACACATATCACAAGTCTTCACGTATGCCTCAATATCGTCTTCCATTTTTGGCCAAAAATAAACACGGGACAGTAGAGCTAGCATCCTTTTGACACCAGGATGACCATCCCAAGAAGTGTCATGCGCCTCCTTCATCATGTCTCTACGCAGGCCACTACCTTGAGGTACGACAATTCTGCCCCCTTTAAAGTAAAGGAGATCTTCCTCGATCCAATACCTTCGAATGATCCCATCTTTAACTTGACCTATCCACTTGACATAGAGTGGGTCGTTAGCAGCACAAAATCTAATTCTCTCAAAGAAATCAGATTCAAGTCTAGCAATAGAGTATACTGCAGCAAATACCTCTTTTTGACTTAGTGCATCCGCAACCTAGTTGTGTTTCCCTGGTTTATGCTCCCTCATACTCAGCAAGAAACTCCTGCCAACGAGCTTGCTTTGGACTCAGCTTCTTCTGCGTCTTGAAGAAAGTGTTTGCGACATTATCCGTCTGCACCATGAACCGAGTACCCAGCAAATACACTCTCCAAGTCTGCAAGCAATGAACCACTGAAACCATTTCTTTTTCATGTGTCGAATACCTTTGCTCAGCATCACTCAACTTTCGACTTTCGAAAGCCACAGGATGGCCTTCTTGCACTAATACGCCTCCAACAACTTTATCCGACACATCAGTGTGAACTTCAAATGGTAACTCAAAGTATGGCAGTGTAACACCCCGTATTCAAGTACATGTATTGGCGTATTCAAGTATGTGTATTGATCTTATTTATATGGAATTAATTTTTTTATTTTATTTATACCAGAATTTGCCCGTCGATGGTTCCATACGAAGGTTATTGAATAAGCTTTCCAACGATATAAAGATTTCCAAAAACGGATAGGTTTCGGATATAATCGAGCACGTTCGAAACTATAAAACGGTGGCCGGGATATTTGGGAATAGTAAATGTGCAGGAAATTACTGAGGCCAGCCAATTTTTTGGGTCAACTTTGAACGATCATAACTCCCTTAATATAATGAACTGGGAGATCTGAGACCTATGAAAAGAAATATCTTTGAGTCTTCTTTACAATACAATTAGTTTCATCCAAATCCAACATCTGAGTAAGGAGTTATACTCGTTTTACTTCAACCTCTCAAAACAGATTTTTAGGGTCAACTTCAAATGATCATAACTCCTTGTACAGGACGAACTGGGTGTACTAATTTATATGAAATGAAATCTCTTTGAATTATCTTTCCAACGATACCAATTTCACCCAAATACTATATCGGAGCAAAGAGTTATGGTCGATCTAATTTAGCTTATCAAAACAGTCCACCAAAGGACAGATTTGACATTA
>NW_025857328.1:0-4201 GCF_002878395.1 Capsicum annuum
AATTAGTTATTTAATTTTGAAAATCACAAAACAATTCTTGATACTCGCATTCGTATTTTTTCTTATAATTATTTTCATGCAATTAATATATATATATATATATATATGTATATATATATGTCATATATATATGTGTGTGTGTATATATATATATATAGAGAGAGAGAGAGAGAGAGATTGAGAGAGAGAGAGAGATCTTTAAGTTACAAATTATTAAATTTAAACGCGTATAATTTACATATGTATATAAAAAAAAACTTTGGGACAATAAGAAGCATTGTTAAAATTAATTTTAGGAAAAGAAGAGTATTTGGACTATTTTAATTGAAATCCAATTACGCATATTCAAACTCAACTCATTCATCAATTTTCAGACCAAAATAGCGCATCTCGTCAGCCCAAAGAGAGCCCAACCCTTCAAGGCCTTTTTCTTGCTCTCCATTCCAGGTGGCATCCACGTGGACGCCACCTCTATGCCACATAATGTGCCAACATCACAAACACAAGCTAAGACACTCACAAGCACATACACTCCACACCCTTGCACACCCTTTGTCACGTGTCACTTTTCTAGTGGTTGGTCAAATCCAACTCAAATTTATTTACCTTGAGCTATCCATTCTACCCCCACTTTACCTACCTAAAATACCCTAAATACCCTCAAACTATAAAATCAAGTCGTATCTCCCCTTTCCTCTCCCAAAGCACGACTGACACTAGGGTTATTCAAAATCAAACCGTATCCGATAAGTTATCCGCAAAATTAACTTATTGGCTTATTGGTATTGGCTTATCGGATAAATGGTTGGTGAACAGATTAAATTTTTTTAATTAACGACTTATTGGTGTGTGGGTGGATTACACAATTTTCTTATTGGATAAACTGTTAACCCATTAAGAATTACCATATATACTTATATTTTTTACCTAGATATATAAAATATCTTATCGGTTGGCTAGTGGATTTGTATATTTTAAAACCAATAACCGTTAAGCTGAATCATTAAGTGTAATGGTCCATCCGATTCGTCCGATTAACAGCCCTAGTTGGAACTTTCTCTATTTTTGGAGAAGACTTTCTTATTCTTTCATCATGGACAGACGCTCTATTGCTACTTTTGTGCAAATCTCGGGGGGTTTCATACACGTCTCCACCTTTTTTTTTTCTCATTTCATGTCTCAAGGGTGTTCATATCCAGCGTTGCAGCCGAATCTTCCTATTTCGGGAAAGATCTGAACCAAGTCACGTGGATCTTTCAACATTCACATTTAGAGACTCATTAATTCAAGTTTTTGAAATTCAAATCTTCCCACACTTTGGTCCCACGTTTTGGCAAAATTTGGGTTTTAAATCTGGACTTTCAAGTCTGAATTTTTACCTATAAATATGAGTGTTTTTCCCTCCTCAAGGACAGTGTTTTGGACGGCGAAAGGAGACAAGAGGCGACAAGGCCCCGCCTAGTCACGCGGCAAGGCAAGCGCCTTTTGAATGTATGGCGAAAATTAATATAAAAAATTAAAATAATATATAAATGATCAAAATTTCAATAACACTAATATATTAGGAAATATTTCAAGTCAAGAATTAAAAATATATAGTAGATAAATACTAAAAGTCTAGAACTTAAATGACTCAACAATTCAATATTCATAAAACAAGTCTATTCTTCTTCAAGGTTTGCATAATCTTTAATTTCGACATGCAGTTCATTATACTGTCCCTCATCTTCTTCCTCTTCGGATTCTTCATTAACTAGGGCCCGAGTCTGACTTGAACTTGTCACTTTTCCCTTGCAAGGTGACCTTGACCTTGACTTTCTCCTAATACCATAGACAATATCATCATCAGCCCAAACTGCCATAGCAACAATACCCCAATTAAGGTAACTTCCTCAAATACTAGTTCATCTACTTGATCTTCGGGGCCAACAAGTAACCAATCATTCGCATCTTCAATATTTTCCAACATAATAGGATCGATGGTATCGTGAATATCATAGTGACATGCCAATGTTCTATTTTACTTAACGTACACTAGATCATTGAGACGCGATAACTCAAGCCTCTTTCTCTTCTTGGAATGAATCTGTACATAATAAAGTAGTTACTAATTAGTAATTAGATTTGAAGAATAATTACTTTAATATAGAGATTTAAATATAATAACATTCGCACATGTTCAAAAATACTCAAGTTTCGTTCGCATCCAGATGCACTACAAGTTAAACTCAAAACTCTCATAGCAAATCTTTGCAAATTTAGAGTTCCGCTCCCAAATAGGGACCACCACTCAATTATAGAAAAAAATTGAAGGTTAATAAGTATAAAAAAGTAAATAACTTAAGGTTCTTTAAAATAAAGATAACTAAACCAATGTACTAACCCAGTGACCTCGTGTCTCTGACTCTAACAGCTTGACCAGAACTAAACAATCCATCCGCACTCTTGTACTTAGCAAGCTCAGCAAGTAGTAAATTTTGTGTGGAAAGATCGAGGACCATCATCTCAACACAAGTGTAGTAACTCTCCCACACTTTAGCAATTTTCTCCCCACTCATCGTTGATTTAAAGTACAATCTCGAATTCAAAATATACCCGGTGGAGTGCAACGATCGCTTGAGTTGGTCAGTCCACCTTGAATCAATTATTTCGAGGACTTTCTCATAATTTCTCGAAACTCCATCAAAACCCCATTGAATAAATTCCGTTGCTTTATTCATTGCTTCAAGCATATAGCCCATTGGGGGTCTTTTTCCCCATCCACCAAGCGAAGGAATGAGACCAAAGGACCATAAACTTTAACAACCTTGACTACATCATTCCAAAAGTATGCAAAATAAAGAATGGCGGAAACTTCTTTCCCCAAAACTTCCTTTGCAAACTTACTAGTACTCCATTCATTGGAGATGATCAAGGTTCTCAAATTCTTCATTTGTTTGTACATTGCTTCCAAAGTCAAAAAGGTCATTGCGAATCTTGTCTTGGCTAGTTTCACTAAATTTTTCTCTTTGGTGAATTTTCTCATCAAGTTCAACAACAACGGCCTTTGACTTATGTAAGAAACCACCTTTGTGGCCTTCTTAAAAACTGTAAAAGACATTATATCAACTATTAGCTTAATAAATATTCAGACTTTACTAATAAGTAAATACAAGATGTGTTGATTATTACCTGAGGCATATGGATTAATCGTGAATATGTCTTGCAACATCAAATTGATTCAATGGGAGCACATGGAGTCCAATATATATATGGGTACACACCCCTCATAAAATCCCCCACTTTTACATTCTCGCTAGCATTATCCATTACAACTTGTACAATATTTTTCGGTCCAATATCCTCAATTGTTTTTTCAAATAAGTTGTACATCTTAGTGCTAGTGGTGGACTCATTGCTAGCATCGACAGAACCAAGAAAGATGCTCCCTATTAGACAAATGACCAAAATATTAATAATCATTTTTTCATTACAACCTGTTCATTTATCCATCATGATGGAACAACCATACTTTTGCCATTGCACCTTGTGCTTCTCAACAAGTTCATCAACTTTCTTTACTTCCTTATTTAATTGAGAAACTCTAACTTCATGATAGGTAGGTGGCTCCATTCCCGGGCCATGTTGTCCTACCGCTTCTATGAAGTTAGTAAATGAATCATAATTAACACAATTAAATGGGAGGCCTGCATCATACATCCATACCACAAAAGCATTTACCGCCCGCTCCCTTAAGATTTTTTTTGTGTCATTAATTCCTCTTACTTCTCCTACTCCCTCCTTTTCAAAGCCGGTGTTATGTTGTGGCTTTTATGGATAAAACTTATCTAGAGGACCTTTCGTCACATATGCCGAGGATGATACACTACCACCACTTGAAGACATTTTTTGATATTTGGAGGGAAACATCATTTCCTCAAGTTCATTCATATCATCATCATCATCAACGATATTATATGATGGCATATATCGTTGATTCTTTGGATTTGTTGCGGTTTTGCTATCAACAAATGCCTTTACTTCATCCCTAATATCTGCCGGACAAGATTGACATATCCTCACATTTTTGTTTCCATCTATAAAGTGTTGTTTGAATCGAGTAATGCTGCCATTTATGGTACGTCGACTAAAATTATAAATCACCGCATCTTTTGTCGGTCCTTGTGTACCATAATTCCATCCTATATCCTTTTGTTTGCTA
>NW_025857329.1:0-2393 GCF_002878395.1 Capsicum annuum
AGCAAGTCGAGAATGAGTATGGTTGATATCCATGATACATCTCATTCAAGAAAAATGTGGTGTGAAATGTGACAATGTACCCACAATTTATACAAAAATAATGCAATATGCATAACACATCTTCATGGAGGATTCATAAAAGGAGATAGAATGAAGAACACTTCATCAAAACTTTTTTACATACATGAGCTCCAAAAGAATGGTGATATTAACGTGCAATTCACCAAGTCTCCTTCAATTACAACTTTCAAGAAGATGGTGTACAAGATAGGGATGCAAAGGTTCAAGGATGTTCTCATTAGGGGGAGTTAATACGCGTTGTACTCTTTTTCCCTTACGAGGTTTTGTCCCACTGGGTTTTCCTTATAAGGTTTTTAATGAGGCATCCGAAATGCATATTATTAAAGATGTGTACTCTTTTTCCTTTACTAGATTTTTTTTCTACTGGGTTTTTTCTAGTAAGGTTTTAACGAGGCACATTATCTACCAATTAGACATTCAAGGGGGAGTGTTATAAATGTATTTACATTATAGTGAATGTCTATCAAGATCTATCAAGATCTACATTGATATCTATTAGGATTTGAAACATCCATCTTTTACTCAGACTAGGAGTAAATTTTCCCTATAAATAGAGGGGCTTTGTTGATTGTATTGACAATCTTATGATCTCTCATCCCTCAAGAGATCCCTCAAGAGAAGAAATAAGAATTACTCTCTCTATTCTCTCTATTCTTCTTCTTCTTTATTCTTTCTTGTTTTATAACAATGTTATAATCTTCCTGTTATATTAGATAAAACTAGTCGCATTTAGTCCGAGCTCAGATTAATATTAAATTTTATATTTGTAATTTTTTTAATCTTGTTGTTATTCTTTTTTGTTTATTTTATTCTTATAAATTATATTAATTGTAAAGATAGTTCGACATTCAAATATAATTAAATAATTTTTTTGTTGTAAATTAAAGAATAATTTTTTTCTTAGGGTTTATTTTAGATTTTCTTTGTAGTTTCAAAAACATGAATGCACCAACATTGTTTTTCTTTTTATTTTAATGGTAGTTTTGGAGATTCAACTTTTTAATGATCCAAATTGAGTTTTACCTTATGTTCAATTAACTTCATCATTTTTTTGTCAATTCAACTTATATTGGCTAACGTATTTTTTGTTAAGGTTTTCTTAGTTAAACTTATATTAATTAACCCAATTCTTACAAAAAAAAAAAAATTCTGACATTCAAAGTAATATAATAAATATTTAATACTGCAAATTGTTGTATGATAACATCAATAAAATTAACTTATAAATAAAGATAGAATTTAATTAAAATAAATAAAAGATTTTACTCAACAAAATACTTTTGTAGATGTTCCTTCATATTAAATCATACAAAAGAAATTGAAAAGTTATCAATTCTTTTTTAACTTTAATTGTTTCTTTTTCCTAAAAATACATGTTAAGATATTTATAGTGATGTTTCTTAAACATGAGAAATTTTAATATTTCATATTAAATTAATTAATTTGTCCTAAATTATATAAAATATTATTAACACTTTTTGTTACAAAATTCATTATCAAAAATGTGAAAAATATTACTCATTTTTCATTATTTAGTGTTATTAATATTTGAAGAGTTAAATTGTATTTTTTAAAATTAAATTTTCAAATATTTTTAGCTATACATAAAATATAATTTTCTATTTAATAATTAAACATGTACTAAGTTGGAAAGGGAATGTCAAGATGCTTTGTTTACTTGTCCGTGATAAATTTTTTTAGGAAAAATGATAATTTAAAATAAGATTAATTAATATTTTCAAAAAAAAAAAAAACAAGAAACATTTAAATCAATTTTGAATTTAATTGTATAAATAGTTTTTTTATGGTATTATTATCATTTTTTTTCATGACTTGTCACATATATAGCATTTAATAATCCCATACAATTGTTCAAATTTATCAAAATGATGAAACTTTATAAAGTAATTAAAACTTAAACTAGGAATAAAATTGACAAAAAGACTAAGGCTCCATTTGTTTTTTTAAGATTCAGACGTCTGAATCTAAATGTACATCTGAATGATTAAGATGTTGTCTCTAGATCTGAAAACTGAATGATTAAGACTGTTTATTTTTCAACATCTGAATATGTAAAAAAAACTATTTGTATACATAATAAAATAAAAAATACAATTCAAATAAAAAATTAATTATATATTAAAAAAATATGTAATTTAATACAACAAAATTATTAGTATTTGATTGAGAAAAAATATTTATGTTTGTTAGTGATAGTGGAGATGGATTATAATGGTGGTTGTGGTGACGATGATTGATGTTAGTGATTAATAATGTTGGTGGTGATAATTGTGATGGTTGGTATTGTAGTG
>NW_025857330.1:0-6182 GCF_002878395.1 Capsicum annuum
ATCAAGTGATTGAACAACCATCGAAGTACTTAATGGATGTGCTCCATTCATATAGAATTGTTTCATCACCTTTTCTGTGTAGGCAGATTGATGGACAAAGATACCATTTGTCAAATGCTTAATTTGCAAACCAAGACATAACTTTGTCTTTCTGAGATCTTTCATCTCAAATTCTTTCTTTAGGTAATCAATTGCCTTTTGAAACTATATTGGCGTTCCAATAAGGTTAATGTCGTCGACATAGACAGCAAGTGTAACAAACTCCGACGTTGTTTTCTTTATGAAAACACATAGGCAAGTTTTATCATTCGTATAACCTTCTTTAGATAAATATTCACTAAGATGGTTATACCCCATGCGTCTAGATTGCTTCAAACCATACAATGATTTTTGCAATCTAATGGAATACATTTTTCGAGGCTTCGAACTATATGCTTTAGGCATTTTAAATTCTTCGAGAATTTTCATATATATCTCATTATCAAGTGATCCATATAGATAGGCTGTTACCACATCCATCAAATGTATTTCAAGTCTCTCTTGGACAGTGAAACTAATAAGATAAAGCAATGTTATTGCACCCATAACTGGTGAATATGTCTCATCATAATCGACACCAGGTCGTTGTGAAAAACCTTGTGCAACAAGGAGTGCCTTATACCAACAGGCTTAACACCATTAGGTGTTTGAGTTATAGGTCCAAAAACTTCACGTTTGGCAAGTGAATTTAATTCAGATTGAATTGCTTCTTGCCATTTTGATCAGTCATTTCTTTGTCGACATTTTATGATAGATCGAGGTTCAAGATCCTCGCTATCTTGCATGATTTTCGTTGCAACATTGTATGCAAGGACATGATCCAATACTATTTCAGATCGATTCAAATTAGTTTCAACATCACTTGAATTTATGGATAGTTCCTCATTTTCTTGAGTCTCAGGCTCATTGATTCTTTCAAGAATATCAACATTGCTCAAATTTTGAGCTTCCATATGAGGATCTATCGTAGTGTCATCTTGACCATTTGTTTTTTTTCTAGGATTTAGATCCTTAGAACCTAATGGTCTGCCATACTTCAAGCGTGCTTTAGATTCATTAGATATGACACTAGTGGATGGTCCTTTAGAGATATCAATTCGAATCGGAACATTCTCTGCAGAAATATGTGATTTGGTGATCCTTTTCAAATCAGTAAATGCGTCTGTCATTTGATTTGCAATTTTCTGCAGATGAATAATCTTTTGTACTTCTTGCTCACAAATAGAAGCACGTGGATCAAGATGAGATAGTGATGGATTTTTCCACAAAATTTCTCTTTTGATGTCACTATCTTCTCCCCCTAATTTTGGAAAAAGTATCTCATCAAACCGACAATCTGCAAATCGAGCAGTGAACATATCTCCCGTTAATAGTTTAAGATAGCGAATAATGGAGGGTGATTCAAACCCAACATAAATTTCTAACCTTCTTTGGGGGTCCATCTTGGTGCGGTTTGGTGGTGCTATAGGCACATATACACCGCACCCAAAAATTCTCAAATGAGATATATTAGGCTCTTGACCCAAAATCAATTGCGACAGAGAAAATTTATGATAATTTGTCTGTCTAAGACCAACAAGTGTTGCAGCATGCAAAATTGTATGACCCCAAACAGAAGTGGGAAACTTAGTTTTCATAATTAATGGTCTTGCTATCAACTGCAGACGTTTAATTAATGACTCAGCAAGGCCATTTTGAGTTTGAACATGGGGTACAAGATGTTCCACTCTTATCCCAATTGATAAGCAATAGTCATTAAATGTTTGGAATGAAAATTCTATAGCATTATCAAGGCGAATAGACTTAATTTGATTATCGGGAAACTATGCCCGTAATTATATTGTGTGTGCCAACAATTTCGCAACTGCCAAGTTGTGAGATGACAATAGGCACACATGAGACCATCTAGAAGAAGCATCTATTAGGACCATGAAGTATCTAAATGACCCACTAGGTGGGTGAATGGGTCCACAAATATCCCTATGTATGCGTTCCAAGAATGTGGGGGACTCAATCCCAAATTTTGTTGGCGATGACCTCACAATCAGCTTGCCTTGTTAACAAGCATTGCATGAAAATTCATCATTCGAAAGAACCTTCAAGTTCTTTAATGGATGCCCATTTGAATTTTCTATGATTCGTGTCATCATTATTGATCCTGGATGTCCCAGACGATCATGCCAAAGTATGAAAGTATTGAAATTAGTAAACTTCCGATTTACTATAGAATGTGTCTTAATTGCACAAATCTTTGTCCAATACAGGCTAGAAGATAAAGCAGGAAACTTTTCAATAACACATGTCTGTCCAGAGACATTCTTGGTGATACCAAGATATTCAAGATTCATCTCATCAATTGTCTTGATATGATAACAATTTTCACGGATATCTTTAAAACTCATCAAGTTTCTCCGAGACTTAGGAGAAAACAAGACATTATTTATGATGAGTTTAGTTCCCTTGGGCAAGATTATAATAGCTTTTTTGAATCTTTCAATCAAATTAGCACTACTAGAAATTGTAGTGACGTTAATCTTGCCCCTGCTTAGATGAGAGAAATATTTTTTGTCTTTGAATATCGTATGTGCAGTTCCAGAATCAATCAAACAAACATCTTCATAATTGAATAACTTACTTTAAAAATTATCCATATCTTCAAATAAAATGACATACATCAAATAAAATATATATTAAATCTTTTTAGTAAAAGCTTATACTATAAGAAATTCTTAATCATACTTTATTAAGCAAAAAAATATGTCCAATTAATATTAGCTAAGTTTAGCATTTTATTTTCCAATAGTTGTAAACAATTAGTACATTCTTCGATGCTTAGTTAGCTTTTCCAGAAACAATAATTAAAAGAAATACAAGAAGTGAACAACTAAATAATTTTCATGCAAATCTTTTATTAACAACTAAACAATTAGTACGTGTATCTTTTGTAGTGTATTGTGGTCTAACATGATACACACGTAGAAAGTTGATGTCATTTTCATTATTTGTTGTTTTTCTATTGCATTATTATTAAATCTCCTCAAATCATGCAATTAATATAATATTACACAATTAACTAATACAAGGAAGTAAATTGCTTTATTGAGGACCCATTCATTACTGCTTAAAAGTAGGCAAGTAGCTAAGCTACCTACAAGCAACTTTGCAAGCTGGTATTATTTTTCTAAAACTAAGAAGTCATTTTAGTTCATGTATGTTGAGTTCAATTAATATGAATGAAAAATAGAGAGTATTTTTTGGAGGGAAAGTGTACTCATTTAAGGAAAATCGTCTCCCACATTGGTGAGAGAAAACAATTTTCATATGTTTTTATTAAGAAACACATCTTCAAGTGGATAGTGAGACAAGAACTAAGAGGTGGCTCGCGCCGTCGTCGTTGCTCAGCTTTGGATTTGGATTTGAAAAATGATCGAGAGATTAAATTTTTAGACAAAGTTTATTTAAAACTTGAAAAAAATAAGTGAAATTATTAATTCGAAAAAAATCCAACGAAAAAATATTTTTCCTCCATAAAATGTCATGCAAAAGCATGCGCACCTCAAAAGGGACACAACCCTTTAAGGAAATAACACACTGTTTTGAAAAAAGGGTGACTGTTCGGTCGGATATGACTGTTCAGAAAAGACACACTGTTTTGGAAGGGACAAACATGACTGTTCCGAAGTGATGTACCTTTTCAATGAACCATTGCTATATTTCTGAAGGGACACTTGATGACTATATATACCAAAACTTTTCCTCTTGGTAGAGAGATAATTTTAATACTGAAAAACACTTTCTTTTCTAAAAAACTCTTTGTGATCATCAACCGTTGAGTATGTTCGGAGAATATGAACGTTTGAGGTACCGCCACATTAAGATTGTGAGCCATTTTATTCTGGGAGAAAAAATTCTGTAATCTCGGATACTTGAGGTGAAAGGCTTGGTTCTATTTCTACTTCATCTCATTTCTTTAAATAAACATACTTCTTTGATAGTTCATTTTGATTAACTATTTTGAATTTGTGTTGAAAGTGTTAACACTTCATTGTTCTTGGAACAATTCTGAACTTGTGTTGAAATATAGTGTGAAATTATACAAATTGTGTATCCGAAACAACAATGTATACATCAATTTGAACAGGAATAAAGAGAAAAAGACAAAGATGAAGTGATAATACCTAAGTGACTATCCGCTGTAGTCTTCTGTGCATTTTTATTGCATTTGCAGGAGCATTTTCCTTTATTTTCCAACAACAACAACAACACGTGATGGGCGGTGGACATGGCAGCTAGTACTACGTCTATAAATAGGCATGTTGTTCTCTCTTCCTTCTTCTTGAGATGGTTAAAGGAAACCCAAGTACTGCTGCCATGGATATGAAGGAACTGCGTGAAAAGATTCGGAGAATTGAATGCCAGACAGGACAAATTTGATCAATCTATTGAAGAGCTAAAACAATTCATCCAATCTTCTAGTGCTCCAAATAAAGGAAAAGGGAGAGAGGTGATATGGTTGTCACGAGCTCGAGATCATTTACTAGAAGTCAAGCTCGTGAACTACAAAGACTTCAAGGCGTGTTTATGAAAATGGACGCGGTTGAGCTTGTTGCGAACTCGCCCAAGGGAGTGTACGTCTTGACATGTGGGGGCTGACCTTAGGTTCTCCAAAATACACCCCAAGGCTTCCCCAAACAACCCACACCCGCCACCCCTTCATTAAGGGCAAAGGGGTCCTTTTGCCATCCTTTTTGTAAAGACTATTTAAGGTGTTTCTTTAGATTGGTTCCTTAGTTAGTTCATTCTTGAAAACACTTGTAATATTGAACATCATATTTCCTCTCAAGAAGAGAGTAGACCACCAAGTATTTGAAGATCACAAGTGAAAGGTTCCACTTGTATTGTGATACGGCTAGAAACGAGAGTGGTTGAGAGAACCGCGTTCCTCTTGTGTTCCCGTAAGAACTTGGTGCTTGTTAACTTATTTTGTAGAGGTTTTAGAGTTTGATACACTCTTTAGTTGCTACCTAATAAATTCTCTTTGTACTGTGAGAATCGCCTCTTGAAGATCCTAATTGGTTTAGGTGAAAGTACGCATAATTATATTAACGAATCCTTAGCAGATAAGCTAGGTTATGACACATTTCCAATCAAGCCTCGAACTGTTACCTATGCTTTTGAAAAAATGGCTACTTCAAGAGTATGCAAAAACTTCCTATTGTCAGTGCAAGGCCACCTGTTTAATGTGAAGTTGTATCTACTTCATTCCTTTGTCGTCAAATTGTGACATTGTGTTAGGCAACCAATGGATATGGGTCCTCGGGAATTTTGTGATTAAATCTACGTGTGTGGACTTTTACGTTAAAGGTAAGAAACACTCCATTTATTTCAATAAATCAGATGATGAAGGCAGCAGCAAGCGCTGAGAGTTTTGAGTACTGAGGCCTCAGAATCTCAACCTGTTTGTATATGTTTCCAATCGGGAGACTTTACGTTTGATCTCTCCCTAAAATTCTCTAATATGTTTAATAGTAGTGTGATTATGTAACCAGTTTGTGTTTTCTGTAATTTTCTGTTTGTTTAAAGGCACTTGTTGTAGCCATCTGTATAGTAGTGTGTAATTTTGAGACCAGACTTGTAATTTTTTGAGGTTCATTTGAGATTTTGCATCTCTTTCCCCTTCTCCTACTTCTTGAGTTGTTGTGTTACTGCTCTATTGTGATTATTAATGATTAATTATCGGTTGTTTGATGAAATTTGTTTAATTAAAATTTATTTAGATTTTCAAAATTAAATCTACATTTTATTAAAACTAATGGTGCAGTGATTAGATTAGTTAGTGGTGAGGTTTGTTTCAAACAAGTTAGTTAGCAGTGGTTAGAAGTTAGTTATGGTGAGCTGTAGATAGCTGTCAATGTAAAACTCTGTCTATAAATACAGAGGTCATGTAACTGGGGGCTTTGGGTTCTAGGTGACAAAAAGAGTTTTAAAATGAAGTGTGGGTGACACAAGTCTTAATAATTGAGTGGAGATGATAGTTACTTTATTAAGAAAGTAAAAAAAGTTTGAAAATAACCCATAAGTTTTTTAATTTACACTTTAATCCAATATAAAACCTAATATAACTAGAAATGGAGGGAAAAAAA
>NW_025857331.1:0-2142 GCF_002878395.1 Capsicum annuum
TTTGTTCTCATGATAAGTTGGTTGGACCAACTAATATTGGGATTGGATCCCTTCAAATTTGAAAATTATAAAAGGTTAATAAGGGCTCGTTCATCTATCATGTGATATGTTAAAATAATGCATCAATAAGATGATCACATGTACATTTATTGTCAACATGCAGTTTGACATTCATAAAGTTGCTTGCTCAATAAAATTAAGTTAAGCATGACTTTCAGCTTGTGTAATCAAGATAATTCATCTTGATGATGATGATTTAGCATTGAATGCCTTCGATAAATATCTAAACCATTGTTAATAAGAACAAAACTTCATGTATTGGTCTGAAATATGATATATTGCAATAGCACTTGTATGCATTAGACCAATAAATTATGATTATTTCTTCCCTCTCAATTGGTTCAAGGTCGGGAATCAATTATTCCATCTAATAATTTGATGTGCGGTATACGATTAATGAATATACCATAATACACAAAGATAGATTCCTCAAAGAAGTAGAGGATGCATGTTAGTTTTCCTAACATAAGGGGAGATTATAAGCGCTATGAAATATGTTAGGAATTATCACCAGATCCTTATCCAAAAGATAATTCAAGTCAAATGTCGAAAGCATCTCATATTAAGCGCAAGTGCTCTTATTTTGTGTTCCTAAAGGACAAAATCTACGCATGCATGAAGCGTGGTAGACTTATCGGTTCCAAATGAAATAATCCTTGAAAAGGATAAGGAGCAAATAATCATAATAAGAAGGTAATGTGCTCTTGAAGAGCCTACGACATAATACTTCATGAAACCTATGAGAGGTTCAAGTACCTGAAATAATGAAGTGATGAGATCTCAAAATGTTATGTCACATTGTGAACCGATACAAAGTGATATATCATCGATAATATCTGTGATATAATATTGGCGCAATATTGTAAAAGATTACGAGGATTCAAATTCTACATTTATTTAAGCATGCTGTCATAGAAACATTTCTCAAGTGACCTGAAAGGATGCATTTTGGTAAGCATTAAATTTTTTTGATTTGCAGTCCAGACACTTGATGATGTCACATTTGACATGTTGGATATTGTTACTTGACAAACATCTATATGAAAATTCCTAAAGGATTCAAAATACCTGAAGCATATGAAGTTTCTGGGGAACTTTTTATTATCCTCATAAGATATAGTTTGATGATTTTAGTATCATTGAAACTCCTGGAGAGTTTTCAAAAGTAATAGAGTATTTGCTTAAATGAGAAACATTCAAAAATTAAATAAGGATCTATTTCGACCTTAAGAAAAGAATGAGGAACTCTTTGGTTATGAAGTACCATATCTTAGTGCAATTGATGCACTAACGTATCTTGCAAATACTACAAGGCCTAATATAGCTTTTATTTTAATTAATTTGTTAGCAAGTTTGCAGTCCCGATCTTATTGGTCATGCTGATTTTGGGTACTTATCTGACCTACATAAAGCTCGGTCTCAAATAGGCTATGTGTTCATATGTGGTGGTACTGCAATATCTTGGAGATATACAAAGCAGTCTATTGTAGCCACTTCATCGAATCATGCTGAGATAATAGCTATTCATGAAGCAAGCCGAGAATGTGTATGGTTGAGGTCCATGATACATCTCATTCGAGAAAAATATGGTGTGAAATATTACAATCTACCCACAATTTTATATGAAGATAATGCATCATGCATAACACATCTTTATGGAGGATTCATCAAAGGAGATAGAAGCACACTTCATCAAAGTTTTTCTATACACATGAGCTACAAAAAGAATGGTGATATTAACATGCAACAGATTCGTTCAAGTGATAATGTGACTGATTTATTCACCCAGTCTCCTTCAATTGCAACTTTCAAGAAGATGGTGCATAAGATCGGAATGCAAAGGTTCAAGAATGTTCTCATTAGGGGGAGTTAATACGCATTGTACTCTTTTTTTCTTACGAGGTTTTTAATGAGACAGCCTATATGCGTATTGTTAGAGATGTGTACTCTTTTTCCTTCACTAGATTTTTTTCCTACTGGATTTTTTCTAGTAAGGTTTAAACGAGGCACGTTATCTATCAATTAGACATTTAAGGGGGAGTGTTATAAATATACCATATATAGTGAATGTCTACTTTACCA
>NW_025857332.1:0-2396 GCF_002878395.1 Capsicum annuum
GATAATGTGCCTCGTTAAAACCTTACTAGAAAACCCAGTAGGAAAAAATTCTAGTGAAGGAAAAAGAGTACATATCTTTAATAATACGCATTTCGGTTGCTTCATTAAAAACCTTACAAGGAAAACCCAGTGGGACAAAACTTTGTAAGGGAAAAAGAGTACATCGCGAATTAACTCCCCCTAATGAGAACATCCTTGACCTTTACATCTCGATCACTACCAGAAATTCACTATTTTTCGACTGAATTTTTTGACTGAAAAAATTTAGACGGAAATTTACGACTACTTCAGTCGAAAAATTTACTTTTATATTATTTTATTTTATAAAATATTTCCCCGTCACTATTTCTTACTACAATAGTCAGAATATTTGGCGGTAAATTCCGCAAAAAATACATTCCAACTGTTGTAGTCGGAAATATAAATAATATAATAAATATATTATTAAATATATAATTAGACCCTTATACAAAAATTAAATAATTATTTAAATAAATTATTAGCAATGATTTTCCGACCACTTTAGACGAAAATGTAAATAATAAAATAAAAAAGTTATTAATTATATATTTCCGACCACTATAATCGGAAATACTAATAGCTAAATAAATATATGACTAAATATATAATCAAGCTAAATAAATATATGACTAAATATATAATCATACCCTTATACATAAATTAAATAATTATTTAAATAAAATATTACCAATACATTTCCGTCCGATGCAGTCGTAAATATAAAGAATCAAATAAGTAAATTATTAAATATATTTCCAACCACTATAGTCGGAAATATAAATAATAAAATAAATTATTAGTTATATATTTCCGACCACTATACTAAGAAATAATAGCTAAATAAATACATGACTAAATATATAATCATACCCTTATACAGAAATTCAATATTTATTTAAATAAATTATTACCAATACATTTTCGACCGATGTAGTCAGAAATATAAATAATCAAATAAGCAAATTATTAAATTTATTTCCGACCACTTTAGTTGGAAATGTAAATAATAAAATAAATAAATTATTAATTATATATTTTCGACCAATAGAGTCGGAAATACTAATAGCTAAATAAATATATGACTAAATATATAATCATACCCTAATACAGAAATTAAATATTTATTTAAATAAATTATTACCAATACATTTCCGACCGATGTAGTCGGAAATATAAATAATTGAAGAAGTAAATTATTAAATATATTTCCAACCACTTTAGTCGGAAATATAAATAATAAAATAAATAAATTATTAATTATATATTTTCAACCAATATAGTTGGAAATACTAATAGCTAAATAAATATATGACTAAATATATAATCATACCCTTATACAGAAATTAAATATTTATTTAAATAAATTATTATCGATACATTTCCGACCGATGTAGTGGGAAATATAAATAATCGAAGAAGTAAATTATTAAATATATTTCCGACCAACATAGTGGGAAATATATGACTTTATACAGAAAATTAATAATTTAATAAATATAATAAAAATATTTCTGACGGAAGTAGTCGAAAATTATATTTAATTTAAATAATATTTATAAGATAAAAAATAAATACCTTAGCCCTCACTTTCTAATTTCTCTCACTCACTCTAAACCCTTTCTCTCATTCTCACTGTCGTCTCTGTAAACCTTAGAAATTGGTGGTGTCTCTCTCAAAAATTGACGGTGTCTCTCTTAAAAATTGGCGGTGACGGTCATGGTGATTGTAACGACGACGGTGAGTTGCTTAGATTTTGTTGGTTTTTTGGATGGGTAAAAGAATGGGTTTTTGCTTGATTTTCTAGATTCACGTGTAGTGAGTTGTTTCATTTGCTATGCTTGTTCAGGTTTTTAGTTTTTAGTTTCATTTGTAGTGGTTCTTTTGGGGTTTTGGGGTTCTTTTTTTTGTGGG
Source organism: Capsicum annuum (assembly GCF_002878395.1). NCBI lineage: Eukaryota > Viridiplantae > Streptophyta > Magnoliopsida > Solanales > Solanaceae > Capsicum > Capsicum annuum. The sequence continues at coordinate 1,933 of NW_025857332.1, forward strand.
TTTTGCTTATGATTAGGAAACGTACGGAGAGCAGAGATTGTTGAGTGTATGAGTAATGGGGAATCTGTAGTTTGCTTTTGATTAAACTAAATGGGTTTTATATGTGTATCACTGTGCTTTAGGTTAGGCAGTTATAAATGCATCTGAAAGTGGTGTATCATTCCCGCTGAAAAAAAGAAACCTGTTACTTGACTATATATTAACATTAATGGGCAGAGATGAGGAAGATGGATTTTCTGAATCCAACATTGAGCATCTACGTACTCAAGTTTTTGTATTGGCAATTATTTCCCTGCTCAATGCCATTTCACTTATCTTCATCAGGATTACATCACTTTTCTGTTCTAAATTACTCTAGTTTTCTCTTGTTTTTTGAATTTTTTCTTTCTTTTCTGGGTTGCAGTCGCTTGCTTTAAGTGCCTGCACTACTCTGGTTTTCGTAGAGCCAAAATTGACTGCTGAAA
>NW_025857333.1:0-2106 GCF_002878395.1 Capsicum annuum
AGGGCTTTGGCGATCTTAATATTCAACTAACTCCTTTTTACAAATTATTTGCCATGAAATATTTTTTTTTCCATAATAAAATAAATGTCACAATTCTTTGAGATGAGTGAAAATTTTAATACTATTGTGGGATGGCAAGAAATAGCTAACTTCATATTTTTGAAGAAAAAAACAAAGAAATCTATTCATCAATTTCGGCTTAATCATCCTAACATTTTACTTTTATACGTCTTCTTGACACTAATTTTCTTTTTTTAAGCTCTCAAATCTTGAAGCCCTCCAAAACGCAAGATATATACATGTACTTACGCTACCGCCTGTAAGATATACTCAACGATTATCATCATTATTTCATTATCATTATTTAGTCGTAACTACTATTGATATTATTATTAAATTATCATTATTATTTTTGTTATCGTTACTTTCGCATAACTACTACTGATATCACTATTACTATGCTCCATATGGTATTAAAGCTCCATCACGTACTACGTTTATTTTTATCTATTAAAGCCTCACAAGTCAAATGAGTTTTCGTATCTTTTTCGTATATCTCTAAATACCTACATATATTTATGATCATTCTAGATAAGTTTTTACACCCTTTAGAAGTATATTTTCCTTCACTTTATTCACGCATTTAGCGTTATACATTTATAAACATGCTTTCTTACATAACCACAAACCCAATGCTTTTTAAATACACTTAAAAATACAACTCATCTCTTATACATACATTTTGAAAATATATATATATATTGCAATAACTATATTACGTCCTTGTAAATTGTAGTGATACATTTATATACCTTGGATTTATTTTTTTTCAAAATAATAAATTTTTCTATCACCATTATAGCAAATAATGAAGCAATAATTTTTTTCAAATATTTTTCTAAACTTAGTTTAAGGACTATCTTCGAATAGACGCTGAAGGGTGCCTAACACCTTCCCCTCGAGTAACCAAAACCCTTACTCAGAATCTCAGAATGTTTTTGAAAGATCAAAACAGAATTTTCTACATAAAAATGATTTTCCTAATTTTCCTAAAAGTTAGGTGGCGACTCTAAATAAGGCGTGATAGATATAATACTAGGGCTTTTTTTAAAAAAAAAAAAGTCAAAAAGAATTTCAAATAGTTCCTCATATTCAAAACTGGGGCATATTTTCTTTTTCAAAAGAAAAAGAGAAAAAATATATATCATCACTTGCCTTAGTAAGGTATAACATCCCCTGATTACACTTTAGAGAATAAAACTCCCTAATCTTCTTCCTTAAATCTTCATAGGGTATGATATCTCCTAGTTATCATTTTTTTTTAAAAACAAAATCATATTTTGTTTATTCTTTAAGTCTTTACAAAATACAACATCCCCTGAGGCCTGGTTAGGTTATTATTTGTCTGGGCTAGCCGGTTAGATTATTATTGTTTGGATATTATTATATGATTCGTGGCAGATCAATTATGGATTGGTACCCAAAATCGCAGTTACGCTTCTAAGATCCTTTACTCCCGACTATGGTAAGATTTAGTACTGTTAGGTTAACTTATGATTGTTCAATTCTGATAGGGACCTGTTTATACTAGAGATAGCTCCCACATCACTTATGATCCTTGAGATATTAGACTAGCTATCTCAGAGTAGTATCTTCGGGTTTGGTTAATGGTATAGCATTGATGTATATCTATATAAAAATTCTCCCCTACCCATGATTTGTATCTTATTTCCTTATTTCCTATTACTATCATACATTGTATATACATTTCTTCATTCTACTATTGTATATGGTTTATCTTTTCCTTCACCTTACTACTGTATGTTGGCTAGATACTTATGATATCACGTTTGTCCAAGATAGGCAGTTGATTTCTTGGTGATAGGTTACCCTTATCGCTTCATTAGTATTATTTTGCTTAGCTTTGTAGATAGTTGCATGTAATTTATATTCTTGTTTTACATGTTATTTATATTTGCATTACCTTTAGAGCTCTGTCGGTCGATGCCTACTGAGTACCACGTGTTTGGTGCTTATACTATACTTCTGCAGCCTACAGATCATAGTATGAGTTCTCGCCATTGTTGTGTGTACCGTGCGAAGCAG
>NW_025857334.1:0-1632 GCF_002878395.1 Capsicum annuum
GATTTAGCAGAAACAAAATTTAAGTTGGCAGAGTGTGAAAATAATTACACTGATTAAATTAATTAATTGCCAATAGATAAATTCCTATGCACCATAAACTAATTTACTGCATTTTTCCCATTCGTCGCCACCGATGAATCTTTTTCTACATCTCCCGGCGGTGTAGATAAGTGAGTGGCTGTAGGTGAATCATCAATTTTCGGCGAATTCATCGGTGAGATAGAAATCATCGATGGATTAGCTAACGGAGGTACTTCAACACTTGGTTTATTTACACCAACTAAATTCTTGTCGAAAAATTCTTTAGGCAATAAAACCGACGACACCCCAAATATAAAAATTGTGAGATTTTAAACCCAAAATCTTTACATTATTAATTATTGGATGAAGTTCTCAACGAAAATCTTTCGCAAATGAAACGTCACTGTTATGAGAAATAGAGTGATTAAGTTTTTTTTAACATAATCAAGTAAAAAATATATAGGAGTATGATTTTTCTAACAACTTACTAATAATATTTTACAAATTGCTTATTGTATATGAGTGTGTGTTGAATTGATGTTCATTTTCTTGGTTGTAGCCATTAATGGAGAAGAAGATATGGAGAAAAAGATGAAGATGGTGACTATTTTCTTTTTTTTTTTTAATTTATTTAATGTATTTTTTTAATTGGATGGAATTTTTTATGTTTAATTTTTTAATTAATTATGGTTTCTCGCTCTCTTTTAGGAGAGTGCATTACACATGTCACGCCATGTCAGCGCCACATCAGTAATTGGGCTCAATTGACACATTTTGTGGAAGAGTCAAGGGTCCAATAGGTTGATGGTTTAATTGAGGTGCCTATGCGGAAAAAGTGAAATAGTTAAAGGGCTTTTATATGTATTTAGCCTAAATGTATTTACATTAGAGTGAATGTCTATAAAAAATATAGATAAAATTTATTAATATCTAGTTGATATCTATCAGGATTTGAAGTATTTGTCTTCTAGTCATAAACTAGGAGTATTTTTCCTATAAATAAAAGGATTTTGTTCATTGTATTCACAATCTTATCTAAAGAAACTCTTCTCTCTCTATTTATTCTTATTATTTTTACTTTATATTTTATAACAGTACTTACAAAAAGTTTTTTGTATTTGTATCAGCGATATTCATATTTGTATTCATAAGCAAATTTCGAAAGCCAAATACATTTACCGCCTAAAATGTAATAAAGATGCCAATACCCAAAAGCCTAGTAATTTGTCCAATTTTAATTTCATTTTTTTCCCAGAAAAAAAATAACATAAAAATATATCTTAATTTATCAAACTTATACAAATCTCCACTCTTATAAAATAATTACAAAAATTTCAACTAATTACGTATCTTCACTGGATATATCGAGAGCTAATTATGTATCGAGAGCTAATTACGTATCTTTACAAAGAAAAAAATGCATCATCATTAGATGCATTATGTATCTCGATAGATTCAAAATAAAAAAAATGTATCCGAGGCTAATTATGTATCTTTATAATGAAAAAATATATCTTCATCGACAAATTCAAAATTAAGATTTTCAATAATTATATAAAATATCAAAATTTTCTATAATTAAACTCGAAACTATATGAATTTTGTTGTTTT
>NW_025857335.1:0-17486 GCF_002878395.1 Capsicum annuum
GTTGATAATTTCGAAGCATTAAATCCTATGCCACTATGGCATGTTAATTATTTGTGTAGTATGTGAATCCATTCAAGCTTGAATTTAGACCATAGAGGTCTTTCAACTCAAGGATGAGTTGAAACTATTTCGATCGATTAAGTTTTAGTGGATGTTGTAATTTGTGTCAGCTTTCATTGACCATAACTCTTTGTATATGTCAAATTAGAGAGCCTACTATGTTTCAAATTATAGGTCTTCGAGTTAGCTTTTCAACGATACCAATTTTTCTAAAATCCGGCACCGCAGCAAGAAATTATGGTTTCAAAGTAGCAGGCGGAACCTATGTAAACATAGGCGATAGCATAGGCGGCGCCTATGTAAACATAGGCGATAGCACAGGCAGCGCCTATGTAAAGGTTTCAAGTGACTTAAACACTCTGTTTTTTGGGGCAAAATGGTCCTTTTCCACCCCTATATATACCACCAACACGGGATTTAATCCCTCAAACGCCAAAATATTATCATATTCATTAAATTATCTCAAGAACAGTCGTTAGGGTTACAAAATAAAAACCTAATTAATTCAAGGTTTAGCCGTGGGTTTTTGAATCCAATCACATAGTTGGAATTCCCAGAATGTAGGCATCAAGAAGCACCTATCATATTCGCATATAGAGATACGTGGGGTTATCCAAAAATCTCATGGGTCTTTAAATTCATGTTTTACAAATGGGGGTTTTGAAACTATGAATATAATTATGTTTTGAACATTTCTATAATATTGAATTTGGTCTTTAGGCCTACTTCCGAACTATTTGACATATTATATATGTATATGCGCGTGTTTTGAAAGGGTGATATTTTGAGAGCATGAATTATATGAAATCCCTCTTTTGATGTGAATTTGTTTTGAATATGCATATGATGTAAATTGTTTGAAAACATCTTGAAAAGCATGACATGAAATATTTTGCGAATTGATATGATTTTGACTTGAAAATGAGAGGGTTATTTGTGTTGAAACATGTTGAATACAATGGTTGAAAGAGAAGAATAATGTGATATTCATGGCTTGCAAGTCGGGCATGACGATACCTTACATAATATGATATATGATTGAATCAGATGAAAGTTGAATACATTAATTTTACATGTGATAGGTGGATGCTCGAAGAAGGCGTTTGAGTGTAAGGGCTCATCGTTGGAAACCGTGTTTGCCGACACGGGAATTTGGTACCAAGCTAAGTGATCTTGAGTACCTGACTTTATGTAATTCCCAAATTAGGATTATAGGTAGGAGCCCGGGCTAAGTGATCTTGGGCAGTATCATTGGGTCGAGACACCATGCTGTGTGATCTTGTGTGTCTTCCCCTCACATATACTCTAATATTGGTGGCTACCGGGGTTTGACAGTTGGTGTAAATTATGTAGGGTATTCCACCTAGCTCAGCTGCATTTCATTGTTATTGAAAACAATTACATTATGTCAATGTGTTTTCAAATGATTTGATATGAAACTGCTTTATAATGGCTCTCACCTATATTGTGTAAAAATATTATACTTCTGTTTTGTTTTCTCTGTGTACCAATACTTTTGTATTGACCCCCTTCCCTCCCAGGTTCGGAGGCACAGTCTAGGGGTCCAGATAACCAGTAAATTTCTCCCGACAGATCGCAGAATTAAGTGGTGAGCCTTCTATATTTCGGAAGGCCTGACGTCTTCTATTTCATTTATCATTTATTAGTTTTGGGTCTGCTGGGGGCCTTGTCCTAGTTTTCAGATAGACATTGTTTCAGTCATGTAGTAGAGATTTCGCAGACGGTTTTAGAGATGTTGATTTAGATTGTGGGACACTATTCCCCATTTTCGTTTTCATATGATTCTTGATTATGTTTCTGTTATATTGTGTATCTTCCGCATTTCTTTTGTCATGAATTATGTGCATGATTATCAGAAAGATAGGGGTGTTTCGGGCCTTCATGGTTCGGAATGCTCGTCACAGCCGGGGCCCCAGTTCGGGTCGTGACAGTAGTGGTATATATACATTGAATGGTGCGTATACACATGTATATATCTTCTATAGAAGTCTATATTTAATGTATACATGTGTATATGTTTTATAAATTAATATATAAGTATATCTATATGTATTGTAGTATATTTTATAAGTAGTAGTATATATACATTGAATAGTGTGTATACACATGTATATATCTTCTATAGAAGTGTATATTTAACAGATACAAGTGTATATATTTTATAAATAAGTATATAACAATATCTATATATATTGTAATGTATGTATATTGTAGTATATTTTATAAGTAGTAGTATATATACATTGTATGGCGCATATACACGTGTATATATCTTGTATGTTTAACGTATACATGTGAATATGTTTTATGAATTACTATATAAGTATGTCTATATATATTGTAATGTATATATATTGTAGTATATTTTATTAGTAGTAGTATATATACATTGAATGGTGCGTACATATGAGTAATTGACTAATTGTGTATATGTGTATATATTTTTTAAATTCTAATGTAGTATATACTATATATATAGTGTATATATATACTATATACCCGGTTTTGGCGCTAGAAGCAACTTTGTATTTATCAAGAAGCAACAAATCTCTCACAAGTATTCACTACCCCCAACTTTGTATTGATCAAAATATAGTCCACCAGACCACCACCTAACTGCATCATCTATGTGTATATATACAACAGTTAAACTTCTGCTCCAAATCCAGCAGGCCATGGGTAAAAATCAAATCACAAACCAATCGAGCTTGATTTTTCTTTGATTGTGAGAAACAAATATTGCTCATCTTGGATAACACTTCGGCAGGCTTCAGAAAAAACTTAAGCCAGCTCCAGATAGATCATTGTAGAAGTATATCCTGGAGAAAGGCATGATCACACAAAGGAATTAATATCCTGGGAATGACAACGTGCATGAGAAGTTTATATCTTTCCCTTCTACCTAAATCTGACACTACTTTCTTCATATCTCACAAAAACATGTAAATAATAAAATTTTACTGTGACAACTTTATTAGAATCCTTGTATCACAGTGAACATAAAAATTAGAATAAGAACACGTTGTGAAACCGCTGTCCATTCCATATTCAGCAAGAAAATTGGTGGACATTGGAGGGGATACATGGTTAAGAACACGTTCAGAACTTATCTCAGAGGGTTGGACATTGTCTGTGTACTCAACGCGAGATGTGAATGATTATGAGCCACCAGTTGGTGCATTACTTGCAGAGTTGGAGGAAGAAACTTGAACAGGCGGTTCTTGAGGCTTCTGGTCATACAGACTTTCACTTGACTGTAAAGATGCTCAATCAATTAATTTGAATTCCAAATTTGTTAAACACCTTACTCTAAACTGCATGCATAAATCTTCATTTCAAAGTAAGTAATTGATACCCTGCACCCATTTCTCCAGCTTGGAAGACTAAGATCGTACCTTTTTAGTAAGTTTCCGAGCTGCAAGTTCACCTGGCTTGCCAGATTTCCTTGCAACTATAGGTTTCTTAATCAAAGTAGTAAAAGCTGATTGTGATGCTTTGGGTGAAGCAGAAACCTCTGGTGTCTCATCCTTAAATGATGAGGTTTCTTTTGGAGCTTCACTAATTTTAATATTAGAAAATCCATTTGTAGTCTGCACAGCCTTAGAGGCAACAGGTGATGCTGGCAAACCTGCATCCTCTGTTTTACTTTCCTCCGCTTTATTTTTAGCAACTTCTTTTGAGAGTAATTGTTTATACAATTCGGCAGCCCTGGAGGTATACTTGGCTTTAATCTTGCCACCATCTGTCCATCCGTGCTGCTTGAGAAAAACTTGAGCACGGTTATTTCGACCAAAGTACATCATCTTTAACTGATCTGGAGACCATGAATCTAAATTTGTAGACCTGCAAGAATCAATTCATTAGAAAATGGAGGGTCTTAGAAACGCCAAAATAACAGAGAGAAGGCAAACTATACCTAACAAATTGGGATGACAGGAGTACAGAAGAAAAGGAGGTGGTGACAGAGGCAAAAGATTGCCCTCAGCCCGTAACAGATATCTCAACCATGACTAAGGAATGCGAAGCTATATTATCAACCCTCCCTAATACATACTAACATGCACTCGAACTCTTATCTTCCGCTTCTGTATCCCCCACCCACACCAACCACCACAAACACAGCCTCTTTTAAAAAAAAGCTCAGTAGACGACAAAAACACATCCAAGTTAGTGTTCATGGCTTTCCATAGTCTCCCATTGCAAATTTTCCTCATGATCAATCAAATCAGGTTAGGTTTAAGAAGGTATCCAAGATTCGTTTTTGTCATCACTTTCACAATAAGGTAAATAATATTGTCTTTGTTGCACTGCTTGACTTGTACTTCTGATATGCTGATTGTTAGAGCTAGGAAGAGGTCCATCCACCGCGGTGAAATAAGATGAGCAACTATGGAAGTGATGAGGCCCAAAGTATGATGCAGTGGTTAGAAAAAAAAGGCATGTAGCCTATTTTCACAAGACTCACAGCCAAGAAGTCCAACATGCCCATTTCGAACTTTACTTCTCCACTCTTCCTTGTTCTAGATCATCCCATTGACAGTGTGATTTGAAAAGAATAATAGTGACATTAAAATGTGAAAAACTCGCCCATGGATGAAAGAGAAATCACCACCCTCCTCAAAAGAAAGAAAATGGGCTCTTTCAATGAGCAGCAAGAGAATGTATTAAGAAGAACAATAGCCAGATTAAAGTTGCTCACACCTTTTTTGACGTTCTGTTAACAATGATAGGTAGGTAAATGAAACAAAAGTTGACACAGGAAGAGTCTATCTCACTCCTTCCTTTTTTAAGAATCGAGAAATCCCCTTAGGGAGAATGGAACACAGTTTCGAACTTGGTAGATAGTCGGACTGGCCTTTGCTTTTCCCCACTTACATGTCAAGCATTTGACAGCGACTTGATTCGTATCAAGTGATATCCACCTAATCCACACGTTGCGTGTTGTCGTGATACACTTTTACCACTAGATCAAAGCCCCGGGAACAAATACAGGAAGTCCCTTGAGGTGGTCATACCAATAGTTTGGCAAAATGAAGAAGCACTAGCTTTGGAGCTGTTGTAGCAGAATGTCGAATCGAGATGACAACCCAATCTTCCAAGATATCAACTTTTCTCATTTAGAGAAAGCTCGGGTACTTAATTATTAAAAACACTACGACAGTGCACAATAATACAAGGACATATAGGGAAAACACAGCATCCCTTAGCTATTCAGGAAGCTAACACTTCATCCATGTCACATGCAACATCAGTCTGACTTCAACAACACAAATCCAAAAGTAAGCATCTTAGTTCTAGACAGTCAGAGTGACCTACTGATATCTAAACAACTTTCTAGCTCCAAAAGCTTTCTTTAAGTTTCCTGGTATGACTCAAAGGAATTTGAACAAGATAATCAACAATGAGATCCCCAGCCTTTCGGATAGCACTATCTAGAAGCCTCACATTCTTACCCCTTGTATAGTACTAAAGTCATAATTGAGGGAACTTCATCCTCTGTAACTGTCGTTGTTAATTCCCATACACTGCAATTTCCGTTTAAAGATACATTTTGCTGCCTAATTCTTCCATCAATATTCTCTCAGCACTTTCTAAATTATTAACTACCTCCTTCACGGGTGAAAATGATCCCTTCAACTCATACAGGACTGGAGATGCTGTTTGTTCAGTAGCTATATACCTTCGGGCCTGTCTTTAGTCTAGCTATAAAGAATTTTAGGTGTTGACTATACTACTATGTTGGCCTATTGTAACATGGATCTCTAATTTAACCTAACGTATTGTGTCAAGAAAGTGTACATGGTGAGAGTGCACTGAGCAGATTATGGAAAAAAACACCTACAAGTGGAAATACTTGTGCACAGCTAAATCCATGTAATATAAATCTTGGGAGATTTATCCAACGTATGTCAGAATCATCTTCCTCCACTTCAATATCCATCAAAGCTTGGAGTACCAGTTGCTTGATATGAAAGCCAGCTAACGAGGTATTCATAGGTGTTAAAATATTCCATTGGATAGAATGTCAAATCTACCATATATTTGAAAGGCCCAAAGCCCAACCTATACCGAGTGCATCTATGGTCTTTTATGTGTAAATAAGGATACTAATTAGTACTATCAGATTCCTTCTATAGTTCCACTCTTCTACATAAAAACTAGCTCTAGACTACAAATATCAGATCCTCCTAACCTATTGATTCCAATAATTTCAACATTCCTAATCATTTTTTGTAGTACCTAATAAAACCTAAAACTTACGTTGCCTGGCATACTCTTCAAAAATGATGGTTGCTGTCATATACTCCAAAAGTAATGTATTTTTGGAGAATCCGACCCGAGTGCGGCAACATTTTTTGAGAGTTCAAGTAACACGGCCTAAAATGCACGCCTCATAAAACTACCAAAAAACACAAAATTTCATTGGTAAAGTTAGCATGTATAAGAAAAAAAGGTTGCTGAAAACCAGCTCAATAACAACAACATACCCAGTGGGGTCTGGGGAGCTCTACAGTGTATGCAGACCTTACCTCTACTTCGAAGGTGCTGTAGAGAGGCTGGTGAGATAGATAGGATGTTTTCGATAGCTGAAAATCAGCTCCATAATTGCAACAACATACCCAGTGGGGTCTAGAGAGCTCTTGTCATGACCCGAACTAGGGCCTGGCCGTGACGGACATCCCGAACCATAAAGGCCCGGAACATCCTTCTCTATCTGGTAATCATGCACAACATTCATATAATAAAAGAAGATGCGGAAACATAATCTGCTTTGGAAACATGGTCAATTCTGAATTCAACCTAAGTATGTAAACTGTAAATCAACTACATCTAAATAACATCTGACTCAGTCTACGAAATCTCTACTACAAGAAAATCTAACAACAGTCTGAAACTGGGACAAGGCCCCCAGTAGACCAAAACTGAAATAAGTGACATGATCTAAAAAGACAGGCCTTCTGAAATAGAGAAGGCTCATCACTGCCCAATCTGATCAGTTGTCTGAATTATCTACTACTTATCTGGACCCCTAGACTGAGTCCTACAACATGAGAGGTAGGGGGAGGGGGGCCAATACAAATGTACTGGTACGCAGAGCATATCCAAAATAATCATTTATTATTCAACATGTATGAGAGCAATTTAAAACAGTTCATAAGTATATCATATAGTAAGAATTCACATGGGCATTTTAAAGACTCTGTAAAGATCATCTCAACTCTGAGAAATCTGTGTTACTTCTGCGCTAGGTGGTATACACTACAACTCTGAAAAATTCCATGGTCTATATGAAAACTGTCATTAACTCGGCAGCGAAGCCCCCAATCCAAGTGCGCCGCAAGGGTCAGAGTCTCTGAATCTACGATGCCACACGGCCTTTGCCAGTGTACAATAATAATCTACCTATCTCGGCAAATACAGTTTCAGGCTAAGAGTTGCTTGAACTCAGGCCTTCTTCGAGTAACCACCTAACCCTCTTTAAGCCCTTTTTTAAAATTCTATCAAAACATACAGTCTCTGAAAACATGATCTGAAAACATAGTCTGTTATGGCATAAATACATATGGTATTATTATACCATTGACTTGCAAGTCACATCTCTGAGCCATTATTAGTCTATCGTAAATCTTTATTTTCAAAACACAAGTTTTGGGACCACCATTTCAATAATTCAATTCAAAGATACTCTTTCTCAGATCTCATGTAAACACATGCAAGGAACTCATCTTTGTCAAGCATTTCAGTAGTACAGTACAACGTGGTCATGTCAAAGTTCTCAATTCACATGCAATTCTTTCTCTTAAACACAAAAACACATTTATATCAAGAAACACCCTCTCAACAATTTCAAATCATGCTCAAATGTTGTACTATTGCAAAAACATCTTTCAAATCATAAAACCATAATCTTTAATTGAATACATGAGAGGGAGTTCATAATTTATGCTCTCAACGATCTTAAATCTCAAATTCCATAAATATCCGTATACATGTAAATCAATTTAGGAGATAGGACCACAAGGTCAAAACAATAGTAACATTAAAACATTCGGAGTACGTAGTTAAGAACATAGATTCCAAAACCCCTTTGAAATTCATTCATAAAAATCTAAAAATCATGCTCTAATGGTTTTAAGCCCATGTAGTTTTTAGGATAAACCCCACGTACCTCTATCTAGAAATTTAAAGGATGCTTGTTGATGCCCACGGCTTGGGGATTCCAAATCTTCAATTTATTTTGAAAACCCACGGTTGAATCTTGATTTATTTGAATTACTAAAATGGAGCCCTAGAGAGTGTTGTTGAATATTTTTGGTGAATGTATGAGTAATATGCTCAATTGGAGTTGAAATCTCGTGTTTGGACTGATAAGGGTGTGGGAAAATACCCAATATACCCTTAATGAGACCGGTATTAAAATATAAATGGGATCCCGATATCCTGAGCCACCGCGATGCGCCACTATTGCAGTGGCTCACTGGAAATTGACGAATGGGAATTTGTCCCACTCTGCAACGCTCCACCATCGTGGATTCCCACTTGAAATTGACCATCGTCATTTACACCGTCTCTGCAATGCGCCAAGGATAGGAATGATGGTGTTTCGCGTATAGGACTTAAATTAACCCTAACTCCTTCACCGAGTGTCCATTTTGGATGCATCTTATGTCGACGGAAAACTTATTCCATCATCTTCGAAATAAAAAGTTGAAATCCTAGGGATTCCACAGGCAAATAGGTATAAATCATTCTAGAAGCCAATGCTTTAATTTTAAGGACAAAATTTAGCTAAGAAAAACTTCAGGGCGTTACATATCCCCCCGGGAACATTCGTCCCTGAATGTTGACGCGGGACAAGTATATTTTTAAGCATACTAAGGCATAGAAAGAATAAGGGATGGATTTTACCTTCCATTTCGTCATCCATTGGATTAAAAAGGTTTGGGTATCTAGCTCTCATGTCAACTTTTAATTCGCAAGCCGCATCTTCAATTTTCTGGTTTCTCCACAACACTTTAACTGAGGCTATCTCTTTGATCCTCAATCTTACAACTTGGCGATCCAAAATCTCTATAGGCTCTTCTTCATAGGACAAAGAGTCTGTCACTTTAATTTCTTCGATAAAAATACTAAAGAATGGTCTCGAATACACTTCTTCAACATAGATATATCAAATACTAGATGAACCAAACCTAAACTAGCTGGCAATTCTAACTCATATGCAACTCCACCTACCCTTCTCACAATCTGATATGGTCCTATATAGGTAAAACTCAGCTTATCTTTCTTCTTGAATAGCATGACTCCCTTCATGGGAGAAACCTTGAGAAATACCCAATATCTAACCTCAAAATCTAGATTTCTTCTCCTAACATCGGCATAGGACTTTTTATGACTCTGAGCTATCTTAAGTCATTCTCTGATGACTTTCACATCCTCTATTGCCTGATGAAGAAGATCAGGTCCAAATATCTGCATCTCACCTACTCCATACAATCCTATTGACCTACATCTTTTCCTATACAATGCCTCAAAAGGTGCCATCTTAATATTAGAATGGAAACTATTATTATATGCGAACTCTACCAATGGCAAGTGCTCTACCCAACTACCTTTAAAATCAATCACGCAGGCCCTCAACATATCCGCAAGGGTCTGGATGGTGCGCTCAGCTTGGTCATTTGTCTGAGGGTGGAAAGTTGTGCTCAAATTCACTTGGGTACCTAAACCATTTTGAAACGATCTCCAAAACTGTGAAGAAAATTGTGTACCTCTGTCAGATATGATGGACACAAGTTCCCCATGCAAAAAACTATTTCTGCAAGGAACAGGTTGGCATAATCCTCTCCTGAATAATTTATCCTAACAGGTAGAAAGTGAGATGACTTGGTCAACCTATCTACAATCACCCAAATGGAATCATACTGGTTTCGGGACCTCGGAAGTCCTGTAATGAAGTTCATATTAATCATTTCCCACTTCCACAAAGGCACAACTATCTCTTTAGAAGAACCACCTGGCCTCAAATGTTCCACTTTAACTTGTTGACAACTCAAACACTTGGCAATAGAGTTAGCCACATCACACTTCATATTATTCCACCATTAAATGGTTTTTGAATCCTTATACATCTTAGTAGAGCCAGGGTGACCAACATACCTCGACGTGTGAGCTTCATCAAGGATTTTCTTCCTCAAACAATCTACATCTGGCACCCACAACCTACCCTAGTATCTTAAAACACCATCACCACCAATTTCAAAAGACAATACCTTTTGTTGACCCATATCTTTCTTGATCTGCATCAAGATGGGATCTTTAGCCTGTTTGTCTTTAACTTCTGCACAAAGAGAAGATTTAGCTATCTCATGAACAACCACTCCTCCATCCTCAGAATCCAAAAGTCGCATTCCTAGATTTGCAAGTCGGTGAATATCCTTCACCATCTCACTTTTTTCTTTCCCTACATGAGAAAGAATGCCTATAGATAACCTGCTGAGGGTGTCAGGTATCATATTCGCCTTGCCTGAATGATAGTGCAGGCTTATGTCATAGTCTTTTAAAAGTTCCAACCACCGCCTCTACCTGAGATTTAATTCTTTCTGTGAGAAAACATACTGTAAACTCTTGTGGTCAGTAAATATATCAACGTGCACCCCATACAAATAGTGCCTCCAGATCTGAAGTGCAAAAACTACAGCTGCTAACTCCAAGTCATGAGTAGGGTAGTTCCACTCATGCACCTTCAACTGCCTAGATGCATAAGCCATTACCTTACCGTGCTACATAAAAACACACCCAAGTCCCACTCGGGAAGCATCACAGTATACAACAAAACTTTATGTACCTTCTAGAGAAGTCAGAATAGGAGCAGTAGTCACCTTGCCTTTCAACTTCTCAAAACTATTCTCACAAGAGTCAGACCACAAAAACTTTACCTTTTTCTGAGTCAACTTAGTAAGTGGTGCAGCTATGGAAGAAAAACTCTCGACGAATCTTCTGTAATAACCCGCCAAGCCCAAGAAACTCCAAATGTCGATTGAAGTCGTGGGTCTGGGCTATTTACTCACTGGCTCAATATTTTGGGTATCATCAACCTTAATCCCCTCACTAGACACAATATTCCCCAAGAACGCAATAGTATTCAACCAGAATTCACACTTGAAAAATTTTGCGTACAACGTATGATCTTTAAGGGTCTGAAGGATGATTCAGATGTGATTGGCATGGTCCTCCTCCATCTTAGAATATACCAAAATGTCAACAATGAATACAATGACAAACAGATCTAGAAACTGATGAAAAACCCTATTCATTAGATCCATGAAAGCTATAGGGGTGTTAGTCAACCTGAAGGACATGACTAAGAATTCATAATGGTCGTATCTAGTTTGAAAAATTGTTTTGGGAATATGTGACTCTCTAACATTCAACTGGTGATATCTCGACCAAAGTTCTCTCTTTGAAAAACATTTGGCACCCTGAAGTTGATAAAAAAGATCATCAATCCTAGGAAGGGGATATTTATTTTTAATCGCGACCTTATTCAACTGGCGGTAATCTATGCACATACGAAGGGAACCGTCTTTCTTTCGCCGGCAAAGTACAGGTGCACCCCAGGGAGACACACTGGGGCAGATAAAACCTTTATCTAAAAGATTTGCTATCTGTTCTTTCAACTTTTTTAGCTCCGCAGGAGCCATCATATATGGCATAATAGAAATAGGATGGGTATCTGGCAATAAGTTAATACAAAAATCTATCTCCCTATTATGTGGTATTCCTGGGAGATCATCTGGAAAGACTTTCGAGAATTTATTCACTACGGGGACATACTGAAGAGGAAGACTTTTAGCACTAGAATCTTTAACCCGAATAAGATGATACAAGCAACCTTTGGAAATAAATTTACGGGCCCTGAGATAAGATATGAAGTGCCCTCTAGGTTCTAGAGAATGTCCCTCCCATTCTATCACAGACTCATTCAAAAAAGAAAAGCTGACTCTTCGGGTCCTACAATACAAGGTGGCATAGCACGAACGGAGCCAGTCCATCCCTAAAATGGCATCAAAATAAACCATATCAAGTTCTATGAGATCTAACTCAGTATCCCGGCTGAAAATAGATACTACATTATTTCTATACACCTCCTAGCCGCAGTAGAATCTCCCACTGGGGTGGAACCAAAAAAGGTTCAGTAATCACATCAGGCTCAAACCAAAAACCAACAGCCATGTATGGGGTCATATAAGACAAGGTAGACTCGGGATCAAGTAATACATACACATCACGAGAAAAGATTTGCAATGTACCGGTGAATGCATATGCTGGGGCCTCTGCCTTCTGGCGGTTGGTCAAAGCATATAACCGGTTCCTACCATTTTCGACGGCTGAAGTAGCCCCCTTCTGAGGTGGTGGTGCAGATGAATTTACCGGTGACTTAGCTCCTCCAATATTACTTTTTGCTGCCGGTCAGTCTCTCTAGATATGGCCTGGTTGGCCGCATGAATAACACACCAAAGCATCAAATTGAAATCTCTTTGGATTATTCCTCCCATATCTCCCACAGTGGGGATACGACCGAGAGGTCTGGGCTACACTTCCCTGTGATTGTGTACCCTGCATCCTCGGCCCCTGAATAGACTGAAAATTCAAGGTGCACTACTCAGTTGTGGGTCTGGGCACTGGAGCACTAGCTGCCGATTGTGCATTACCCCAATTCTTTTTATTTTGCCATTTTTCGCCCCAATTACTGCTCTACTACTGACTATGACTCTGGTCTGTCGCTCTAGATCTCTTTGACTACCTATCATTTTCCCTAGATTCGGCTATCTTCTTTTTCTTCTCCTCAACTTGTTGCATGTGGACCGACAGTCTAAAAAGGTCTATTTCCCTATTCATCATAGCTCCATGGCACTCAAGCACTAGATCATATGAAAGGCCAAAGGCAAACTTCCTCATTCGAGCCCTCATACTACTCGTTATCTCAAGAGCATAGCGGGCCAGCTGATTAAACTTTAAAGTATACTCCTGAACACTCATCTTACCCAGCTTAAGGTTTATGAACTCCTCTATTTTAGCTTCCATCATCTCCAGAGGAAAGAATCGGTCAAGAAAAGCTTCCATAAACTCGTCCAAAACTGTGGGCTTAGCACTGTCACCCTTCGCATCTTCCCACTCATTGAACCATTGGTTCGCTATATCCTTTAGATGGTATGCTGCTAGCTCAACACCCTCCACCTGATCAACATGCATTACTTTGAAAATCTTCTTTATTTCATCTACAAACTCTTGCAGGTCCTCTTCTACCTTAGCGCCAGAGACTTGGGCGGGTTCATTCTCATGAACTGGCCCACTCTAGTAACTTCAGAAGTAACATACACAAACCCAGTATCCTCTGACCTCTGAGTCTATGTGGAATACCAACTGTACAAGCATGTTAATAGACTATCTGAATTCAGCATTAGAAACCTCTCCTTCACGAGGCTAAGTGAGATTGGCCCCCGCCCAGAGACCTCTGGGAGGACTGGTTAGCATAGGAGGTACTCTCGAACTAGGAATAGGTTCTGGGGTATGAGCTCTATTACGGGTTCATATCCCATGGGTGGGACGGACTTCATCATCCTGAGAATTAACTTTGGTACGATGGGGAGGCATCACTGGTTTTTTGAAAAGCAATAGGTCATTGATTAGGGGAAAGATTAGACTCTGAAGCACGAACTAAATCACAAAGAAGAGAAACATTCTTAAACACCTAGTAACATCCTTCTTATAAGTATGGCTCTCTAAACACCCATAAATAAGACTCCACCCAACGTAATTTCACAGAAACCCTGGGACCATGAACCGTGCTCTGATACCAAGTTTGTCATGACCTAAACTTGGGCCTGGCCGTGATGGACATCCCGAACCTTGAAGGCCTAGAATGCCCTTCTCTATCTGGTAATCATGCACAACATTCATATAATAAAAGAAGATGTGAAACATAATCTGCTATGAAAACATGGTCAATTCTAAATTCAACATAACTATGGAAACTGTAAATCAACTACATCTAATTAACATCTAACTCAGTCTGCGAAATCTCTACTACATGAAAATCTAACAACTTTCTGAAACTTGGACAACGCCCCCAGTAAACCAAAACTGAAATAAGTGACCTAATCTGAAAGGACAGGCATTCTGGAATAGAGAAGGCTCAGTACTGCACAATTTGATCAGATGTCTGAATTATCTACTATGTATCTAGACCCCTAGACTGAGTCTCGAAATCTGAGAGGTAGGGGAAGGCGGGTCAATACAGATGTACTGGCACGCAGAGCATATCCAAAATAATCATTTATTATTCAAAATATATAAGAGTAATTTAAAACAGTTCATTAGTATATCATATAGTAAGAATTCACATGGGAATTTTAAAGACTCTGTAAAAATGATCTCAACTCTGAGAAATCTGTGTTACTTCTGCTCTAGGTGGTATACCCTGCAATTCTGAACAATTCCATGGGCCATATGAAAACTACCATTAACTCGGCAGCGAAGCCCCTAACCCAAGTGTGTTGTACGGGCCTGAGTCTCTGAATCTACTATGCCACACGGCCGTCACCAGCGTACTATAATAATCTACCCGTATTGGTAAGTACGGTTTCAATCAAAGAGTTTGTTGAACTCGTGCCTTCTTCGGGTAACAACCTAACCCTTTTTAAGCCCCATTTTAAAACTCTATCAAAACATACAATCTCTGAAAACATACTCTGAAAATATGCTCTGAATACATAGTCTGTTATGGCATAAATACATATGGTATCGTCATACCATTGACTTGAAAGTCACATCTCTGAGCCATTATTAGTCTATCATAAATCTCTGTTTTCAAAACACAAGTATTGGGACCACCATTTGAATAATTCAATTTAAAGAAACTCTTTCTTAAACCTCATGTAAACACATGCAAGGAACTCATCTTTGTCAAGCATTTTAGTTGTACGGTACAAGGTGGTCATGTCAAAGTTCTCAATTCATATGCAATTCTTTCTCTTAAACACAAGAACACATTTATATCAAGAAACAAGCTCTTAATAATTTCAAATCATGCTCAACTGCTATAATATTGCAAAAACATCTTTCAAATCACAAGACCATAATCTTTAATTTAATACATGAGAGAGAGTTCATAATTTATGCTCTCAATGATCTTAAATCTTAAATTCCATACATATACGTATACATGTAAATCAATTTAGGGGATAGGACCACAAGGTCAAAACAATAGTAATATCAAAACATTCGGAGTACGTAATTTAGAACATAGATTCCAAAACCCCTTTGAAATTCATGCATAAAAATCTAGGAATTTAAAGGATACTTCTTGATGCCTACGGCTTGGGGATTCCAAATCTTCAATTTGTTTTGAAAACCCACGATTGAATCTTGATTTATTTAAATTATTAATATGGAATCCTAGAGAGTGTTCTTGAATATTTTTTGTGAATGTATGAGTAATATGCTCAATTGGGGTTGAAATCTCGTGTTTGGACTGATAAGGGTGTGGAAAATACCCAATATACCCTTAATGTGACCAGTATTAAAATATAACTGGGAACTCAATTTCCTGGGCCACCGCGACATACCACTATCGCGGTGGCTCACTGGAAATTGGTGAATGGGAATTTGACCCACTTCGCGATGTGCCACCATCGTAGAGTCCCACTAATAATTGACCATCATCATTTACACCCTCTCCACGATGAGCCAAAGATAGGAATGATGGTGTTTTACGACTAGAACTTAAATTAACCATAATTCCTTCACCGAGTGTCCGTTTTGGACACATCTTATGTCGACGAAAAACTTATTCAATCATCTACGAAATGAAAGGTTGAAATCTAAGGGATTCCATAGGAAAATAAGTGTAAATCATTCTAGAAGCCAATGCTTGATATTTTAAGGAAAAAATTTACCTAAGAAAAACTTCGGGGCGCTACAGGTCTACAATTTATGCAAACTTTACCTGTTACCTCAAAGGTGAGGTAGAGAGGCTATTTTTGATAGCTGAAAATTAGCTTAATAACAACAACAAAAATACCACATACCCAGTATGGTCTGGGGAGATCTACAATGTATGGAAACCTTACCTCTTACCTCAATGGTGAGGTTGAGAGTCTGTTTCCAATAGCTAAAAATTAACTCAATGACGACGACAATGACGACGACATACCTAGAGGGGTATGGGGAGCTATACAATGTATGAAAACCTTTCCTCTTACCTCGAAGTTGAGGTAGAGACGTTGTTTTCGATAGCTGAAAATCAGCTCAAGAACAACAACAACATCATACCTAGTGGGGTCTGGGGAGCTCTACAATGTACACAGACTTTAGCTCTACCTCGAAGGTGAGATAGACAGATTGTTTTTGATAGCTGGAAATCAGCTCAATAACAACATAAAGAACATACCTAGTGGGGTTTGGGGATCTCTACAGCGTAAGCAAACCTTACCTCTATCTCAAAGGTGTGGTAGAAAGGCTATTTTTGATGGCTGAAAACCAGCTTATCAAGCCAAAAACAATATACAAATCCATAAAATAAAAAGCAAAGTCTCAAACTTTAAAATGTACCTAACAAAATTGATATGAATACCAATGCTTTGATGCATTGTTGAACAATCAATGCCCAAAAATATCCCATATGTTACCGACGCCCACGTAGGATTCTTCGCATTGAAATCAAAGCACATCTAACAAAAAATAAACAAAATTCAAGTTAAATGCAAATGCAAAAATAAACAAAATTCAAGTTAAATGTTTACAACATTTCCAAAAAAAAAATTCAAGTTAAATGCAAACAAAAAAATAAAAAAATTCAAGTTAAATGATCGATTCTTTGAGTTTCTTCGAGAGTTATCCATGGGAAAAGAGACATTTCAACTAACCATAGACTATCTGAAGATGAAAAGTGACCTGAAGAAGTTGGGGGAAGTATTTGATGAGATGTAGAGGGCATCCTATGCTCTATTTGAATTTCCCTAGGCATTCACGGTATCTGCCATCAACCTTTTTATAAGATTATCATAGATTTATGTTTTCTTTATAGTCTGTCACAGACTCTGAGTTATTTTTTCACTATTGTATTGCTTACAGATTTTGATCTATAAGGCCTTTCCTCTTCTTGGAAAATTTGCTAGAAAATCAATGGATGAGCCATTTTCCATTTCCTGCATCCACAGATGGCACACTAAAAAAAGTGACAAGATAATTGAAGGCAACCCATTCAAGTATAAAGGAAAATTTATCGAGATATAAGCTTATTTTTATTATGTTATAATACTACTGTTGTATCAAATGTTATGTAACTGTTAGGTATTTTTTTGTAGAACGTGCACTCATACATCATCCCTACTTTTCGT
>NW_025857336.1:0-1365 GCF_002878395.1 Capsicum annuum
TGTAGTATTTGCAAGATAAATTAGTGCATCAATTGCACTAAGATATGATATTTTATAACCAAAGAGTTCCTCATTCTTTTCTTGAGGTTAGAATAAATCCTTATTCAATTTTTGCATGTTTCTCATTTAAGCAAATACTCTATTGCTTTTGAAAATTCTCCAAGAGTTTTAATGATACTCAAATCATCAAATTATATCTTACGAGGATAATAAAAAGTTTTTCAGAAACTTTATATGCTTCAGGCATTTTGAATCCTTAAGGGATTTTCATATGGATGTTTGTCAAGTAACAATATCCAACATATCAAGTGTGACATCTTCAAGTGTCTGGAATGCAAATCAAATAAGTTTACGCTTACCAAAATACATTCTTTCAGATCACTTGATAAATATTTCTACGTCAGCATGCTTAAATTAACGTAGAATTCAGATCCTCATAATCTTTTACAACATTGCGCCAATATTGTATCAAAGATATCATCGATGATTTCTTATTTCGTATTGGTTCACAGTGTGACATAGCATTTTGAGATCTCATCACTTAATTATTTTTAGGTACCTAAACCTCTCATAAGGCTTCATGAAGTGTTATGTCGTAGGCTCTTCAAGAGCACATTACCTTCTTATCATGATTCTTTGCTCCTTATCCTTTTCAAGGGTTATTTGATTTGGAACCGATTGGTCAAGCATGCTTCATGCATGCATAAACTTTATCCTTTAAGGACACAAAATGAGAGCACTTGCAGCTAAATATGAGATGCTTTCGTTATTTGACTTGAATTATCTTTTGAATGAGGATCTGATGATAATTCCTAACATATTGCATAGCTGCTTATAATCTCCCCCTTATGTTACGAAAACTAACATACATCCTTCATGTTCTTTGGGGAATCCATCTTTGTGCATCATGGTATATTTATTAATCGTATACCGCACATTAAAACTATTAGATGGAATAGTTGGTTCCTGACCTTGAACCAATTGAGAGTGGAGAAATAATCATAATATATTGGTCTAATGCATACAAGTGCTATTGTATGCAATATATCATATTTCATACCAATATATGAAACTTTGTTCTCATTAGTAATGGTTCAGCTATTTATGGAAGGCATTCAATGCTAAACCATCATCATCAAGATGAATTATCTTGATTACACAGTTTGAAAATTATGTTCAATTTATATTGAACAAGTAACTTTATTAATGTCAAACGTAAGTTGACCATGAATGTACATGTGATCATTTTATTGATGCATCTTTTCAACATATCACATGATAGGTGAACGAGCTCATATTCACCATTTATATTTTTCAAATTTTAAGGGATCAAATTCCAACATTAGTTGGTCCAACCAACTTATC
>NW_025857337.1:0-2247 GCF_002878395.1 Capsicum annuum
TTTTAATTATTTATCATTAAATTGAGTTCAGAGTATGACCATGATTCTGTATTGAGTTGTATTTTCGCATCTTCTTTATTTATATGAATATTGTGCAAGACTACTAGATAGAGACAGGCCTCCGGGCCTTCATGGTTTGGAATGCTTGTCACGGCCAGGGCCTCGGTTCGGATTGTGACATTCTCTTTCATGAAGCAATGGCCTATAATGATGAGCATCACAAAAATGTGGCAGCTGAAAAACCCTCAAAAATTGAGAGAGTAAAAATATCCACCAAAAAAGTGGGTAAAAGTTCTGTTGTCATGTCGCGTGTTGTGCGTATTTACATGACGGACAATGACTCCACAGACTCGCCTAGTGACGATGTGGAAATGCTTCTAGGAGAGAAGTCCAAGATACCTAAGAAGTTGTGGATAAAGGAAATCATGATTGAAAGTAGAAGGACTAGGATGATTTGAAAGAAGAAATCCAAAGAGAAGAAGCTGCTTCAAGTAAACATGAAGAAATACAAGGGAGTTAGACAACGAAAATGGGGCAGGTGGGCAGCAGAGATCCGAGACAAAAGAAACAGTACTCGACATTGGTTGGGAAGTTTTGAAACTGCTGAGGATGCTGCTGTGGCTTATGATGAGGCAGCCATTGAAATAAATGGTGCCAATGCTTTGACAAATATTCTGGATCCACCATCAAAGAAAATTAACACCTGAAAGATAGAAGGTGGATCTAGTTAAACTTGATTGATTAAACCTTCCGTAGGAGGTTAAATTTCATTGATTTTTATTGCTTTTTTATTTTTCTGTACATTATTTGATATTTTAAACTTGGTATAGTCTTACAGTATTTTTAGTGGTTATGGTTTTACTACATGTTTTTTATTAGAGCAAACTGCAGCTTGCTTTTGTTAACTGGGCTTATACTTCTTTTTTATGTTTCGCATCTTTATAGTTCATTTTGGTTTTATAATATACGAAGGGAAATAGTAACCTGGCTAAGAGGTGTGTGAGGTTAGCCGTAATGGGTTTGAGAATGGTCAGAATTCAGACGAAAGAAGTATGCCATTATCAAATCCATTGAGGAAAACCACAAAAATCTTTCACCAAATTTCAAAAAATTGATGAAAGTAATTAAGAACTCCTACAAACTTCCACTGGCTTCTAATCCTGCACCATCAAAGAAGAAGTCTGCTGCTGAGGCTTAGCCTAAAACATTGTCAAACCGAAGGCAAAGCCAGCTGCTAAGGATAACCTTGCTGCCAGGGCTAATCCTAAGGCCGTTCCTGGCAATGCAAAGGCTTCTACTAAGACAGCTGAGGTCATAAAGGTTGCTATAGAATGACTCCAAGTTGGAAAGATTCGCAGAATGCTGTAATAACCAAAAAGGTACCGGCTAAAAAGACACCTTCTAAGAGCGTGAAGTCGCTAGTGAAGAAGGTTTCTACAAGGAGGGGAATGAAGTAGAAGCTTAGGAATAGAGGATTTGCGTGTAGGGATAGAAAAATAGTAGCACCAAAAGAAAGATGAATGGTGAGCCTCTGGCAAGGGATTCAGGTTTTTACCCATGAGATTTAAACAAAAAAAAAATCGCCGACTCCATGAGTCATGTATTGTATCTATCTGCATGTATAACAACGCGTACTTATCTACCCATATGTATCTATCATTATTTGACTTTAAATTAAACTATATATACATACTTACATTTCATTAAAGACACATTTATGTTACGTTCAACATCATATGTCACAAAATACCAACTCATGTAAAATACTAGATCTGCTTTTCTGAATCTCCACAAGTGTTTAGTTTCTTTTAAGAGTAAATGCACTGTTTCCCGATCTATTATGTATATAATGAATCTATTTTTCTTTGTGCGTGGATATTTTTTAAATTTTGTTTCAATATCTTTTAATGATTTATTCTTTTCATAAGATGTATTCATTAATTTGTGTAGTTTATTCATTTATCCTGCAGTAATTGCAGAGTTACAGATTTCTGTATAATAATTTATCCTAATTCTACTGTAATGTATATCTAATTCTAGATTTTCAATGTTATTTATTATCTTGTGTTGTTCTTCTCGTAGCGAGTTTTTTAAATTATATAAACTATCACATGTACTTTTTTCTAAATTTTCTAAGGTTTCTTCTATCCATATTAATTTTTCTTTTAGATTCTCCATTATTTTTCTAATTACGTTTCTATAATTAATTTCTTTATTTAGATTATCTTGATTTTCTCTAGTTTTTCT